>NC_074677.1:2543242-2596857 GCF_029448725.1 Salvelinus fontinalis
CAAGACTGTATTGCCAGCGCAAAGAAAACCCCAGCTGGTTCTGAGGCTCAGTTCACTAAACCGAACCAACCCCATGGCCCAACCAAATCATCACAAAGAAACCAAATAGATATATCACTGATTAGAAAGAAACCACAAAAAATCTAAGTAAACGTCAATGTTATTTGTCTCTAAACTGACAGTACATGGTGGAAGACTATCTGACCACCGTGACTGATATAGAGACCGGCAATAGAGACCGGTCGTCACAGACAAACCTGGCTGCCCAGAGAGAACAGTCTGACTATAGAGACCGGTCGTCACAGACAAACCTGGCTGCCCAGAGAGAACAGTCTGACTATAGAGACCGGGCGTCACAGACAAACCTGTCTGCCCAGAGAGGACAGTCTGGTTATAGAGACCGGTCGTCACAGACAAACCTGGCTGTCCAGAGAGGACAGTCTGGCTATAGAGACCGGTCGTCACAGACAAACCTGGCTGCCCAGAGAGGACAGTCTGGCTTTAGAGACCGGTCGTCACAGACAAACCTGTCTGCCCAGAGAGGACAGTCTGGCTATAGAGACCGGTCGTCACAGACAAACCTGGCTGCCCAGAGAGGACAGTCTGGCTATAGAGACCGGTCGTCACAGACAAACCTGGCTGCCCAGAGAGAACAGTCTGACTATAGAGACCGGTCGTCACAGACAAACCTGTCTGCCCAGAGAGGACAGTCTGGTTATAGAGACCGGTCGTCACAGACAAACCTGGCTGTCCAGAGAGGACAGTCTGGCTATAGAGACCGGTCGTCACAGACAAACCTGGCTGCCCAGAGAGGACAGTCTGACTTTAGAGACCGGTCGTCACAGACAAACCTGTCTGCCCAGAGAGGACAGTCTGGCTATAGAGACCGGTCGTCACAGACAAACCTGGCTGCCCAGAGAGGACAGTCTGGCTATAGAGACCGGTCGTCACAGACAAACCTGGCTGCCCAGAGAGGACAGTCTGGCTATAGAGACCTGTTGTCACAGACAAACCTAGCTGCCCAGAGAGGACAGTCTGGCTATAGAGACCGGTCATCACAGACAAACCTGGCTGTCCAGAGAGGACAGTCTGGCTATAGAGACCGGTCGTCACAGACAAACCTGGCTGCCCAGAGAGGACAGTCTGGCTAAAGAGACCGGTCGTCACAGACAAACCTGGCTGCCCAGAGAGGACAGTCTGGCTATAGAGACCGGTCGTCACAGACAAACCTGGCTGCCCAGAGAGGACAGTCTGGCTATAGAGACCGGTCGTCACAGACAAACCTGGCTGCCCAGAGAGGACAGTCTGGCTGTAGAGACCGGTCGTCACAGACAAACCTGGCTGTCCAGAGAGGACAGTCTGGCTATAGAGACCGGTCGTCACAGACAAACCTGGCTGTCCAGAGAGGACAGTCTGGCTATAGAGACCGGTCATCACAGACAAACCTGGCTGTCCAGAGAGGACAGTCTGGCTATAGAGACCGGTCATCACAGACAAACCTGGCTGCCCAGAGAGGACAGTCTGGCTATAGAGACCGGTCATCACAGACAAACCTGACTGCCCAGAGAGGACAGTCTGGCTATAGAGACCGGTCGTCACAGACAACCCTGGCTGCCCAGAGAGGACAGTCTGGCTATAGAGACCGGTCGTCACAGACAAACCTGGCTGCCCAGAGAGGACAGTCTGGCTGTAGAGACCGGTCGTCACAGACAAACCTGGCTGCCCAGAGAGGACAGTCTGGCTATAGAGACCGGTCGTCACAGACAAACCTGGCTGCCCAGAGAGTACAGTCTGGCTATAGAGACCGGTCGTCACAGACAAACCTGGCTGTCCAGAGAGGACAGTCTGGCTATAGAGACCGGTCATCACAGACAAACCTGGCTGCCCAGAGAGGACAGTCTGGCTATAGAGACCGGTCATCACAGACAAACCTGGCTGCCCAGAGAGGACAGTCTGGCTATAGAGACCGGTCATCACAGACAAACCTGGCTGCCCAGAGAGTACAGTCTGGCTATAGAGACCGGTCGTCACAGACAAACCTGGCTGTCCAGAGAGGACAGTCTGGCTATAGAGACCGGTCGTCACAGACAAACCTGGCTGCCCAGAGAGGACAGTCTGGCTATAGAGACCGGTCATCACAGACAAACCTGGCTGCCCAGAGAGGACAGTCTGGCTATAGAGACCGGTCATCACAGACAAACCTGACTGCCCAGAGAGGACAGTCTGGCTAAAGAGACCGGTCGTCACAGACAACCCTGGCTGTCCAGAGAGGACAGGCTGTGCTCCCTCTGTCCACAGGGAGAGGTAAAGACAGAACTGCATTTACTATTACACTGTGACAAATGCTCAGACCTAAGCGAATCTTTCTTTCACAAAATTGTCATTCAGTACAAAAAAATGGGAAACTCTAAAATATGAAGAAAAAATGTAATATTTATTGGGTGAAAAGCCAAAATGTGCAGTTTTGGCAGCCAAATATGTGTCCTCCTGCCACAGCCTGAGGGACAGCCAGTGAAAAGTGCAATGTAATGTCAATGATGTTTCCCATTTAGTTGAGTTTTGGCTTTCATATCATGTCATGTGTCTTCTCAGTCATGTTGACACTGGCCTACTACTATTTCTTCAATGGATTATTATTCTCATTAATATTTATATTGTAATTGCTGTTAATGGTAATCCCACTACTACTATTATTATTGCTGAGACAACAGAGAGGGAGGGAGAGAGAGAGAGACAGAGAGAGAGAGACAGAGAGAGAGAGAGAGAGAGAGAGAGAGACAGAGAGAGAGAGAGAGAGAGAGACAGAGAGAGAGAGAGAGAGAGAGACAGAGAGAGAGGGAGAGAGAGAGAGAGAGAGAGAGAGAGAGAAAGAGAGAGAGAGACAGAGAGAGTTCACAAACCTGTTCTACTAACACACTGAAGCCTCATGACCAGAACATCCAATCAATCAGGATAAACCAAATTACAACACAGTCAAAACAAAACTACATTGCTTATTGGGAAACACAAACACAAGCAAAATGCAGTTCTATCTGGCCCTAAATCGACAGTACACCGTGGCTAAATATTTGACCATGGTTACTGATCAAAACCTTAGAAAAACCTTGACAAAGTACAGGCTCAGTGAGCACAGCCTTCCCATGGAGAAGGGTAGACACAGGAAAACCTGGCTCCCTGTTAGAGGAAAGGCTGTGCAACCACTGCACCACAGCAGAACCTGAGACGGAGCTGCATTTCCTGACAAAATGTCAAAAATATAAAACTATTAGAGTGTCATTTTCCCAAAATTTGAAACTCTTATTTAAGGGTTCAAAGACCTCTCTGATGAGGATAGGCTACCTGTCCTGTTGGGGTAGGACGCAGAGAGCTGTGGGTTTCAAAGACCTCTCTGATGAGGATAGGCTACCTGTCCTGTTGGGGGAGGTCGCAGAGAGCTGTGGGTTTCAAAGACATCTCTGATGAGGATAGGCTACCTGTCCTGTTGGGGGAGGACGCAGAGAGCTGTGGGTTTCAAAGACCTCTCTGATGAGGATAGGCTACCTGTCCTGTTGGGGGAGGACGCAGAGAGCTGTGGGTTTCAAAGACCTCTCTGATGAGGATAGGCTACCTGTCCTGTTGGGGGAGGACGCAGAGAGCTGTGGGTTTCAAAGACCTCTCTGATGAGGATAGGCTACCTGTCCTGTTGGGGGAGGACGCAGAGAGCTGTGGGTTTCAAAGACATCTCTGATGAGGATAGGCTACCTGTCCTGTTGGGGGAGGACGCAGAGAGCTGTGGGTTTCAAAGACCTCTCTGACGAGGATAGGCTACCTGTCCTGTTGGGGGAGGACGCAGAGAGCTGTGGGTTTCAAAGACCTCTCTGATGAGGATAGGCTACCTGTCCTGTTGGGGGAGGACGCAGAGAGCTGTGGGTTTCAAAGACCTCTCTGATGAGGATAGGCTACCTGTCCTGTTGGGGGAGGACGCAGAGAGCTGTGGGTTTCAAAGACATCTCTGATGAGGATAGGCTACCTGTCCTGTTGGGGGAGGACGCAGAGAGCTGTGGGTTTCAAAGACCTCTCTGACGAGGATAGGCTACCCGTCCTGTTGGGGGAGGACGCAGAGAGCTGTGGGTTGGCAGCGCACTACATTGCTGCCTGCCATAAGTTGAGGGACAGTGTCTGAGGGACAGTGTCTTCATGGGGATACTACTACCCTGTGCTGTGATGTTAACATCAAGATGAAAAAGGGACCATCGTGCTCTTCCAGCAGTTTGTTTGGGGCGTAAAACCTGTCAATTCAGAACTCAAAAAGATGTTGCGTAATGCTTTGTTTTACTGCATCAGGGATAGCGTTCACATACGTTTCAGCTTTGCAGCCTTCTTCGGTGTGTAGGTACAAATATTTCTTTATTCAAAACAGCATGTGTTGATCCCTGGTCTAGACTGTCCTGAATCTAGTTGATGATCCCTGGTCTAGACTGTCCTGATCATCTAGTTGACGATCCCCGGTCTAGACTGTCCTGATAATCTAGTTGATGATCCCTGGTCTAGACTGTCCTGAATCTAGTTGATGATCCCTGGTCTAGACTGTACTGATCATCTAGTTGACGATCCCTGGTCTAGACTGTACTGATCATCTAGTTGATGATCCCTGGTCTAGACTGTCCTGATCATCTAGTTGACGATCCCTGGTCTAGACTGTCCTGATCATCTAGTTGATGATCCCTGGTCTAGACTGTCCTGATCATCTAGTTGATGATCCCTGGTCTAGACTGTTCTGAATCTAGTTGACGATCCCTGGTCTAGACTGTCCTGATAATCTAGTTGATGATCCCTGGTCTAGACTGTCCTGATCATCTAGTTGACGATCCCTTGGTCTAGACTGTCCTGATCATCTAGTTGACGATCCCTGGTCTAGACTGTCCTGAATCTAGTTGATGATCCCTGGTCTAGACTGTCCTGATCATCTAGTTGATGATCCCTGGTCTAGACTGTCCTGATCATCTAGTTGATGATCCCTGGTCTAGACTGTCCTGATCATCTAGTTGATGATCCCTGGTCTAGACTGTCCTGATCATCTAGTTGATGATCCCTGGTCTAGACTGTCCTGATCATCTAGTTGATGATCCTTGGTCTAGACTGTCCTGATAATCTAGTTGATGATCCCTGGTCTAGACTGTCCTGATCATCTAGTTGATGATCCCTGGTCTAGACTGTACTGAATCTAGTTGATGATCCCTGGTCTAGACTGTCCTGATCATCTAGTTGATGATCCCTGGTCTAGACTATACTGAATCTAGTTGACGATCCCTGGTCTAGACTGTCCTGAATCTAGTTGACGATCCCTGGTCTAGACTGTCCTGATCATCTAGTTGACGATCCCTGGTCTAGACTGTCCTGATCATCTAGTTGACGATCCCTGGTCTAGACTGTCCTGAATTTCGTTGATGATCCCTGGTCTAGACTGTCCTGAATCTAGTTGATGATCCCTGGTCTAGACTGTCCTGATCATCTAGTTGATGATCCCTGGTCTAGACTGTCCTGATCATCTAGTTGATGATCCCTGGTCTAGACTGTCCTGATCATCTAGTTGATGATCCCTGGTCTAGACTGTCCTGATAATCTAGTTGACGATCCCTGGTCTAGACTGTCCTGATCATCTAGTTGATGATCCCTGGTCTAGACTGTCCTGATCATCTAGTTGTTGATCCCTGGTCTAGACTGTCCTGAATCTTGTTGACGATCCCTGGTCTAGACTGTTCTGATCTAAAGGATGATCCCTGGTCTAGACTGTCCTGATAATCTAGTTGATGATCCCTGGTTTAGACTGTCCTGATCATCTAGTTGATGATCCCTGGTCTAGACTGTCCTGATAATCTAGTTGATGATCCCTGGTCTAGACTGTCCTGATCATCTAGTTGACGATCCCTGGTCTAGACTGTCCTGATCATCTAGTTGACGATCCCTGGTCTAGACTGTCCTGATCATCTAGTTGATGATCCCTGGTCTAGACTGTACTGATCATCTAGTTGATGATCCCTGGTCTAGACTGTCCTGATCATCTAGTTGATGATCCCTGGTCTAGACTGTCCTGATCATCTAGTTGACGATCCCTGGTCTAGACTGTCCTGATCATCTAATGGATGATCCCTGGTCTAGACTGTCCTGATCATCTAGTTGATGATCCCTGGTCTAGACTGTCCTGATAATCTAGTTGATGATCCCTGGTCTAGACTGTCCTGATAATCTAGTTGATGATCCCTGGTCTAGACTGTCCTGATAATCTAGTTGATGATCCCTGGTCTAGACTGTCCTGATAATCTAGTTGATGATCCCTGGTCTAGACTGTCCTGAATCTAGTTGACGATCCCTGGTCTAGACTGTCCTGATCATCTAGTTGATGATCCCTGGTCTAGACTGTCCTGATAATCTAGTTGTTGATCCCTGGTCTAGACTGTCCTGATCTAATGGATGATCCCTGGTCTAGACTGTCCTGATCATCTAGTTGATGATCCCTGGTCTAGACTGTCCTGATCATCTAGTTGATGATCCCTGGTCTAGACTGTCCTGATCATCTAGTTGATGATCCCTGGTCTAGACTGTACTGAATCTAGTTGATGATCCCTGGTCTAGACTGTCCTGATCATCTAGTTGATGATCCCTGGTCTAGACTGTACTGAATCTAGTTGACGATCCCTGGTCTAGACTGTCCTGAATCTAGTTGACGATCCCTGGTCTAGACTGTCCTGATCATCTAGTTGACGATCCCTGGTCTAGACTGTCCTGATCATCTAGTTGACGATCCCTGGTCTAGACTGTCCTGAATTTCGTTGATGATCCCTGGTCTAGACTGTCCTGAATCTAGTTGATGATCCCTGGTCTAGACTGTCCTGAATCTAGTTGATGATCCCTGGTCTAGACTGTCCTGATCATCTAGTTGATGATCCCTGGTCTAGACTGTCCTGATCATCTAGTTGATGATCCCTGGTCTAGACTGTCCTGATAATCTAGTTGACGATCCCTGGTCTAGACTGTCCTGATCATCTAGTTGATGATCCCTGGTCTAGACTGTCCTGATCATCTAGTTGATGATCCCTGGTCTAGACTGTCCTGAATCTAGTTGATGATCCCTGGTCTAGACTGTCCTGATCATCTAGTTGTTGATCCCTGGTCTAGACTGTCCTGAATCTTGTTGACGATCCCTGGTCTAGACTGTTCTGATCTAAAGGATGATCCCTGGTCTAGACTGTCCTGATAATCTAGTTGATGATCCCTGGTTTAGACTGTCCTGATCATCTAGTTGATGATCCCTGGTCTAGACTGTCCTGATAATCTAGTTGATGATCCCGGTCTAGACTGTCCTGATCATCTAGTTGATGATCCCTGGTCTAGACTGTCCTGATCATCTAGTTGACGATCCCTGGTCTAGACTGTCCTGATCATCTAGTTGATGATCCCTGGTCTAGACTGTCCTGATCATCTAGTTGATGATCCCTGGTCTAGACTGTACTGATCATCTAGTTGATGATCCCTGGTCTAGACTGTCCTGATAATCTAGTTGATGATCCCTGGTCTAGACTGTCCTGATAATCTAGTTGATGATCCCTGGTCTAGACTGTCCTGATAATCTAGTTGATGATCCCTGGTCTAGACTGTCCTGAATCTAGTTGACGATCCCTGGTCTAGACTGTCCTGATCATCTAGTTGATGATCCCTGGTCTAGACTGTCCTGATAATCTAGTTGTTGATCCCTGGTCTAGACTGTCCTGATCTAATGGATGATCCCTGGTCTAGACTGTCCTGATCATCTAGTTGATGATCCCTGGTCTAGACTGTCCTGAATCTAGTTGACGATCCCTGGTCTAGACTGTCCTGATCATCTAGTTGATGATCCCTGGTCTAGACTGTCCTGATAATCTAGTTGTTGATCCCTGGTCTAGACTGTCCTGATCTAATGGATGATCCCTGGTCTAGACTGTCCTGATCATCTAGTTGACGATCCCTGGTCTAGACTGTCCTGATCATCTAGTTGACGATCCCTGGTCTAGACTGTCCTGATCATCTAGTTGATGATCCCTGGTCTAGACTGTCCTGATAATCTAGTTGTTGATCCCTGGTCTAGACTGTCCTGATCTAATGGATGATCCCTGGTCTAGACTGTCCTGATCATCTAGTTGACGATCCCTGGTCTAGACTGTCCTGATCATCTAGTTGATGATCCCTGGTCTAGACTGTCCTGATCATCTAGTTGATGATCCCTGGTCTAGACTGTCCTGATCATCTAGTTGATGATCCCTGGTCTAGACTGTCCTGAATCTAGTTGATGATCCCTGGTCTAGACTGTCCTGAATCTAGTTGATGATCCCTGGTCTAGACTGTCCTGATCATCTAGTTGATGATCCCTGGTCTAGACTGTCCTGATCATCTAGTTTATGATCCCTGGTCTAGACTGTCCTGATCATCTAGTTGACGATCCCTGGTCTAGACTGTCCTGATCATCTAGTTGATGATCCCTGGTCTAGACTGTCCTGATAATCTAGTTGATGATCCCTGGTCTAGACTGTACTGATCATCTAGTTGATGATCCCTGGTCTAGACTGTCCTGATCATCTAGTTGATGATCCCTGGTCTAGACTGTCCTGATCATCTAGTTGACGATCCCTGGTCTAGACTGTCCTGATCATCTAATGGATGATCCCTGGTCTAGACTGTCCTGATCATCTAGTTGATGATCCCTGGTCTAGACTGTCCTGATAATCTAGTTGATGATCCCTGGTCTAGACTGTCCTGATAATCTAGTTGATGATCCCTGGTCTAGACTGTCCTGATAATCTAGTTGATGATCCCTGGTCTAGACTGTCCTGATAATCTAGTTGATGATCCCTGGTCTAGACTGTCCTGAATCTAGTTGACGATCCCTGGTCTAGACTGTCCTGATCATCTAGTTGATGATCCCTGGTCTAGACTGTCCTGATAATCTAGTTGTTGATCCCTGGTCTAGACTGTCCTGATCTAATGGATGATCCCTGGTCTAGACTGTCCTGATCATCTAGTTGATGATCCCTGGTCTAGACTGTCCTGATCATCTAGTTGATGATCCCTGGTCTAGACTGTCCTGATCATCTAGTTGATGATCCCTGGTCTAGACTGTACTGAATCTAGTTGATGATCCCTGGTCTAGACTGTCCTGATCATCTAGTTGATGATCCCTGGTCTAGACTGTACTGAATCTAGTTGACGATCCCTGGTCTAGACTGTCCTGAATCTAGTTGACGATCCCTGGTCTAGACTGTCCTGATCATCTAGTTGACGATCCCTGGTCTAGACTGTCCTGATCATCTAGTTGACGATCCCTGGTCTAGACTGTCCTGAATTTCGTTGATGATCCCTGGTCTAGACTGTCCTGAATCTAGTTGATGATCCCTGGTCTAGACTGTCCTGAATCTAGTTGATGATCCCTGGTCTAGACTGTCCTGATCATCTAGTTGATGATCCCTGGTCTAGACTGTCCTGATCATCTAGTTGATGATCCCTGGTCTAGACTGTCCTGATAATCTAGTTGACGATCCCTGGTCTAGACTGTCCTGATCATCTAGTTGATGATCCCTGGTCTAGACTGTCCTGATCATCTAGTTGATGATCCCTGGTCTAGACTGTCCTGAATCTAGTTGATGATCCCTGGTCTAGACTGTCCTGATCATCTAGTTGTTGATCCCTGGTCTAGACTGTCCTGAATCTTGTTGACGATCCCTGGTCTAGACTGTTCTGATCTAAAGGATGATCCCTGGTCTAGACTGTCCTGATAATCTAGTTGATGATCCCTGGTTTAGACTGTCCTGATCATCTAGTTGATGATCCCTGGTCTAGACTGTCCTGATAATCTAGTTGATGATCCCGGTCTAGACTGTCCTGATCATCTAGTTGATGATCCCTGGTCTAGACTGTCCTGATCATCTAGTTGACGATCCCTGGTCTAGACTGTCCTGATCATCTAGTTGATGATCCCTGGTCTAGACTGTCCTGATCATCTAGTTGATGATCCCTGGTCTAGACTGTACTGATCATCTAGTTGATGATCCCTGGTCTAGACTGTCCTGATAATCTAGTTGATGATCCCTGGTCTAGACTGTCCTGATAATCTAGTTGATGATCCCTGGTCTAGACTGTCCTGATAATCTAGTTGATGATCCCTGGTCTAGACTGTCCTGAATCTAGTTGACGATCCCTGGTCTAGACTGTCCTGATCATCTAGTTGATGATCCCTGGTCTAGACTGTCCTGATAATCTAGTTGTTGATCCCTGGTCTAGACTGTCCTGATCTAATGGATGATCCCTGGTCTAGACTGTCCTGATCATCTAGTTGATGATCCCTGGTCTAGACTGTCCTGAATCTAGTTGACGATCCCTGGTCTAGACTGTCCTGATCATCTAGTTGATGATCCCTGGTCTAGACTGTCCTGATAATCTAGTTGTTGATCCCTGGTCTAGACTGTCCTGATCTAATGGATGATCCCTGGTCTAGACTGTCCTGATCATCTAGTTGACGATCCCTGGTCTAGACTGTCCTGATCATCTAGTTGACGATCCCTGGTCTAGACTGTCCTGATCATCTAGTTGACGATCCCTGGTCTAGACTGTCCTGATAATCTAGTTGTTGATCCCTGGTCTAGACTGTCCTGATCTAATGGATGATCCCTGGTCTAGACTGTCCTGATCATCTAGTTGACGATCCCTGGTCTAGACTGTCCTGATCATCTAGTTGATGATCCCTGGTCTAGACTGTCCTGATCATCTAGTTGATGATCCCTGGTCTAGACTGTCCTGATCATCTAGTTGATGATCCCTGGTCTAGACTGTCCTGAATCTAGTTGATGATCCCTGGTCTAGACTGTCCTGAATCTAGTTGATGATCCCTGGTCTAGACTGTCCTGATCATCTAGTTGATGATCCCTGGTCTAGACTGTCCTGATCATCTAGTTTATGATCCCTGGTCTAGACTGTCCTGATCATCTAGTTGACGATCCCTGGTCTAGACTGTCCTGATCATCTAGTTGATGATCCCTGGTCTAGACTGTCCTGATAATCTAGTTGATGATCCCTGGTCTAGACTGTCCTGATAATCTAGTTGATGATCCCTGGTCTAGACTGTTCTGAATCTAGTTGATGATCCCTGGTCTAGACTGTCCTGATAATCTAGTTGATGATCCCTGGTCTAGACTGTCCTGATCATCTAGTTGATGATCCCTGGTCTAGACTGTCCTGATCATCTAGTTGACGATCCCTGGTCTAGACTGTCCTGATAATCTAGTTGATGATCCCTGTCCTAAACTGTCCTGATCATCTAGTTGACGATCCCTGGTCTAGACTGTCCTGAATCTCGTTGATGATCCCTGGTCTAGACTGTCTTGATAATCTAGTTGATGATCCCTGGTCTAGACTGTCCTGCTCATCTAGTTGATGATCCCTGGTCTAGACTGTCCTGATCATCTAGTTGACGATCCCTGGTCTAGACTGTCCTGATCATCTAGTTGACGATCCCTGGTCTAGACTGTCCTGATAATCTAGTTGATGATCCCTGGTCTAGACTGTCTTGATAATCTAGTTGATGATCCCTGGTCTAGACTGTCCTAAACATCTAGTTGATGATCCCTGGTCTAGACTCTCCTGAATCTAGTTGATTATCCCTGGTCTAGACTGTCCTGATCATCTAGTTGATGATCCCTGGTCTAGACTGTCCTGAATCTAGTTGATGATCCCTGGTCTAGACTGTCCTGATAATCTCGTTGAGGATCCCTGGTCTAGACTGTCCTGATCATCTAGTTGACGATCCCTGGTCTAGACTGTCCTGAATCTCGTTGATGATCCCTAGGGAAACCTCAGCCACATGTGACCTCCTCCTTCGCCCTCTTACTCTGATTAGAAACAGCTTAGTACACACACACACACACCCTGCCTGACCCGATATCACTAACGTGCCTTCTCTGATACCACAGGCCCTCTCTCAGCAAAAAAAAAACCATGAGGAGGGGGGAGAGAGGGGGAGGAAAGGGGGAGGAAAGGGGGAAGCAGATAAAAAGAGAAAAGATAGAGATGGTATTTATATTATCTCTGGTTTACTGAGCCTTTATGAGTTCCTCTCTGGCACTGTGCCGTGTATAAAGAGATACCATACACAGGAACACGTTGTTGTCATATCAACGATTAGGACTCCGTTTGAGAAATACTTCCACTGATCAAATATACAAACGTGAAAAGTGACTCTTTACTTCTGAAGTTAAAGTTTTAAAGTCTCAACTTTAAAAAAAAGACTTGAATTAAATAATAAGATCAATTAAATATACTTTAGTCGACAGCGAGAGAGCAGAGGCAGGGACAAGACAGGGAAGAGAAAGATAATGAGGAACAAGTCAGAAGAGGAAGAGAGAGTAACGTCAGATTTTTGACTTCCAGTAGGGACCGGGTGAGTCAGTCTGCACGCACACACACACACACACACACACACACACACACACACACACACACACACACACACACACACACACACACACACACACACACACACACACACACACACACACACACGGTGGTGACTGTAAAAAGTGATGTGTTGTTTATGCTGAGTGAGGTGTATTTTGTAGCTGAGTCCAGCTGGTTTGGGTTCCAAGTCTACTTCCTGTTAACAGACCTTTGGAATGGAACAGCCAACCACGACCCACAATACCTCGCTAAGTATCATGGGATACCTGATTAGACCACACAGTCTCCCACATGCTGACTCTCCATTCTCTCATCCCTTTCTCTATACATCTCTCTTTACCTCTCTCTCACTCTATTCCTCTCTCTATATATAAATATAACCTCAGCAAAAAAATAAACTTTTTCAGCATCTTGTCTTACAAAGATAATTCGTAAAAATCCAAATAACTTCACATATCTTCATTGTAAAGGCTTAAACACTGTATCCCCATGCTTGTTCAATGAACCATAAACAATTAATGAACATGCACCTGTGGAACGGTCATTAAGACACTAACAGCTTACAGACGGTAGGCAATTAAAGTCACAGTCATGAAAACTTAGGACACTAAAGAGGCCTTTCTGCTGACTCTGACAAACACCAAAAGAAAGATGCCCAGGGTTCCTGCTCATCTGCGTGAACGTGCAGTAGGCATGCTGCAAGGAGGCATGAGGACTGCAGATGTGGCCAGGGCAAGAAATTGCAATGTCCGTACTGTAAGACGCCTAAGACAGCGCTACAGGGAGACAGGATGGACAGCTGATCGTCCTCACAGTGGCAGACCACGTGTAACAACAGCTGCACAGGATAGGTACATCCAAACATCACACCTGCGGGACAGGTACAGGATGGCAACAACAACTGCCCGAGTTACACCAGGAACGCACAATCCCTCCATCAGTGCTCAGACTGTCCGCAATAGGCTGAGGGAGGCAGGGATGACCAGGGATGATAGTCGGATTCACGTTTATCGTCGAAGGAATGAGCGTTACACCGAGGCCTGTACTCTGGAGCGGGATCGATTTGGAGGTGGAGGGTCCGTCATGGTCTGGGGCGGTGTGTCACAGCATAATCGGACTGAGCTTGTTGTCATTGCAGGCAATCTCAATGCTGTGCGTTACAGGGAAGACATCCTCCTCCCTCATGTGGTACCCTTCCTGCAGGCTCATCCTGACATGACCCTCCAGCATGACAATGCCACCAGCCATACTGCTCGTTCTATGTGTGATTTCCTGCAAGACAGGAATGTCAGTGTTCTGCCATGGCCAGCGAAGAGCCCGGATCTCAATCCTATTTAGCACGTCTGGCACCTGGTCCCGGAGGGTGAGGGCCATTCCCCTCAGAAATGTCCAGGAACTTGCAGGTGCCTTGGTGGAAGAGTGAGGTAACATCTCACAGCAAGAACTGGCACATCTGGTGCAGTCCATGAGGAGGAGATGCACTGCAGTACTTAATGCAGCTGGTGGCCACACCAGATACTGACTGTTAGTTTTGACCCCCCCCCCCCCCCCCTTGTTATGGAACTTGTTCAGTTTATGTCTCATGTCTTGTTATGATAATACAAATATTTACACATGTTAAGTTTGCTGAAAATGACCGTAGTTGACAGTGAGAGTTGACAGTAAAAGTTGACAGTGAGAGTTGACAGTGAGAGTTGACAGTGAGAGTTGACAGTGAGAGTTGACAGTGAGAGTTGACAGTGAGAGTTGACAGTGAGAGTTGACAGTGAGAGTTGACAGTGAGAGTTGACAGTGAGAGTTGATAGTGAGAGTTGACAGTGAGAGTTGACAGTGAGAGTTGACAGTGAGGACATTTCTTTTTTTGCTGAGTTTATATACATCTCTCTTTACCTCTCTCTCTCTCTATACCACTCTCATCCCTCTCTCTCTCTCTCTCTATACCACTCTCATCCCTCTCTCTCTCTCTCTCTCTCTCTCTCTCTCTCTCTCTATACCACTCTCATCCCTCTCTCTCTCTCTCTCTCTCTCTCTCTCTACCACTCTCATCCCTCTCTCTCTCTCTCTCTCTCTCTCTCTCTCTCTCTCTATACCACTCTCATCCCTCTCTCTCTCTCTCTCTCTCTATACCACTCTCATCCCTCTCTCTCTCTCTCTCTCTCTCTCTCTCTCTCTCTATACCACTCTCATCTCTCTCTCTCTCTCTCTCTCTCTCTATACCACTCTCATCCCTCTCTCTCTCTCTCTCTCTCTCTCTCTCTCGCTCTCTATTCCTCTCTCTCTCTCTCTATACCTCTCTCTTTACCCCTCTCTCTCGCTCCATCCCTTTTTCTTCAGAGTTTATCAGTGAACTTTAGACAATCCCCAGTAAAGTTGCCCTCTATCTCTGCCTCACACACACGTAACAAAGTAACAATGTATTGAGATAGAAATGTAATGTGTAGAACAGATATGATAGTCTGTCATGTAGAATAGAGGATCAGCTCTGTAATGTAGAACAGATATGATAGTCTGTCATGTAGAATAGAGGATCAGCTCTGTAATGTAGAACAGATATGATAGTCTGTCATGTAGAATAGAGGATCAGCTCTGTAGTGTAGAACAGATATGATAGTCTGTCATGTAGAATAGAGGATCAGCTCTGTAGTGTAGAACAGATATGATAGTCTGTCATGTAGAATAGAGGATCAGCTCTGTAGTGTAGAACAGATATGATAGTCTGTCATGTAGAATAGAGGATCAGCTCTGTAGTGTAGAACAGATATGATAGTCTGTCATGTAGAATAGAGGATCAGCTCTGTAATGTAGAACAGATATGATAGTCTGTCATGTAGAATAAAGGATTGTGATCAGCTCTTCTTTTCTTACCAAAACACGGACAAAAAAAACACACAACTTAACATTACATTACAATTTCAGAAATGTCTAAAAACATGTGTTCAGTTTGTCATTGTGGGGTATTGTGTGTAGATGGATGTGATAAAACATTTTTTAAATCCATTTTGAATTCAGGCTTTAACACAACAAAATGTGAAATAAGTCAAGGGGTATGAATACAGTTGAATTTCAACAAACGTCAATGCAACACACCTGCGTCATACATGTTCCCACGGCAACGATACAGGACATCACCTGTGTCTCAACTACAGTCCCCCCTCATCCTTCATCCTAGACACCTGTATAGGTCATCCTAGACACCTGTATAACTCATCCTTCATCATAGACACCTGTATAACTCATCCTTCATCATAGACACCTGTATAGCTCATCCTTCATCCTAGACACCTGTATAGCTCATCCTTCATCCTAGACACCTGTATAACTCATCCTTCATCATAGACACCTGTATAGCTTATCCTTCATCCTAGACACCTCTATAGCTCATCCTTCATCCTAGACACCTGTATAGCTCATCCTTCATCCTAGACACCTGTATAACTCATCCTTCATCCTAGACACCTGTAGAGCTCATCCTTCATCCTAGACACCTGTAGAGCTCATCCTTCATCCTAGACACCTGTATAGCTCATCCTTCATCATAGACACCTGTAGAGCTCATCCTTCATCCTAGACACCTGTATAACTCATCCTTCATCCTAGACACCTGTATAACTCATCCTTCATCCTAGACACCTGTATAACTCATCCTTCATCCTAGACACCTGTATAACTCATCCTTCATCCTAGACACCTGTAGAGCTCATCCTTCATCCTAGACACCTGTATAACTCATCCTTCATCCTAGACACCTGTAGAGCTCATCCTTCATCATAGACACCTGTAGAGCTCATCCTTCATCATAGACACCTGTAGAGCTCATCCTTCATCATAGACACCTGTAGAGCTCATCCTTCATCCTAGACACCTGTATAACTCATCCTTCATCATAGACACCTGTAGAGCTCATCCTTCATCATAGACACCTGTAGAGCTCATCCTTCATCATAGACACCTGTAGAGCTCATCCTTCATCATAGACACCTGTAGAGCTCATCCTTCATCATAGACACCTGTATAACTCATCCTTCATCCTAGACACCTGTATAACTCATCCTTCATCCTAGACACCTGTATAACTCATCCTTCATCCTAGACACCTGTATAACTCATCCTTCATCCTAGACACCTGTATAACTCATCCTTCATCCTAGACACCTGTAGAGCTCATCCTTCATCCTAGACACCTGTATAACTCATCCTTCATCCTAGACACCTGTATAACTCATCCTTCATCCTAGACACCTGTAGAGCTCATCCTTCATCCTAGACACCTGTATAGCTCATCCTTCATCCTAGACACCTGTATAGCTCATCCTTCATCATAGCCACCTGTATAGCTCATCCTTCATCCTAGACACCTGTATAGCTCATCCTTCATCCTAGACACCTGTATAGCTCATCCTTCATCATAGACACCTGTATAGCTCATCCTTCATACCTGTATAGCTCATCCTTCATCCTAGACACCTGTATAGCTCATCCTTCATCATAGACACCTGTAGAGCTCATCCTTCATCATAGACACCTGTATAACTTATCCTTCATCCTAGACAGCTGTATAACTCATCCTTCATCCTAGACACCTGTAGAGCTCATCCTTCATCCTAGACACCTGTATAGGGCATCCTTCATCCTAGACACCTGTATAGCTCATCCTTCATCCTAGACACCTGTAGAGCTCATCCTTCATCCTAGACACCTGTATAGGTCATCCTTCATCCTAGACACCTGTATAACTCATCCTTCATCCTAGACACCTGTATAACTCATCCTTCATCCTAGACACCTGTATAACTCATCCTTCATCCTAGACACCTGTATAACTCATCCTTCATCCTAGACACCTGTATAACTCATCCTTCATCCTAGACACCTGTAGAGCTCATCCTTCATCCTAGACACCTGTATAACTCATCCTTCATCCTAGACACCTGTATAACTCATCCTTCATCCTAGACACCTGTAGAGCTCATCCTTCATCCTAGACACCTGTATAGCTCATCCTTCATCCTAGACACCTGTATAGCTCATCCTTCATCATAGCCACCTGTATAGCTCATCCTTCATCCTAGACACCTGTATAGCTCATCCTTCATCCTAGACACCTGTATAGCTCATCCTTCATCATAGACACCTGTATAGCTCATCCTTCATACCTGTATAGCTCATCCTTCATCCTAGACACCTGTATAGCTCATCCTTCATCATAGACACCTGTAGAGCTCATCCTTCATCATAGACACCTGTATAACTTATCCTTCATCCTAGACAGCTGTATAACTCATCCTTCATCCTAGACACCTGTAGAGCTCATCCTTCATCCTAGACACCTGTATAGGGCATCCTTCATCATAGACACCTGTATAGGTCATCCATCCTAGACACCTGTATAACTCATCCTTCATCCTAGACACCTGTATAGGTCATCCTTCATCCTAGACACCTGTATAGGTCATCCTTCATCCTAGACACCTGTATAACTCATCCTTCATCCTAGACACCTGTATAGGTCATCCTTCATCCTAGACACCTGTAGAGCTCATCCTTCATCCTAGACACCTGTAGAGCTCATCCTTCATCCTAGACACCTGTAGAGCTCATCCTTCATCCTAGACACCTGTATAGCTTATCCTTCCTCATAGACACCTGTATAACTCATCCTTCATCCTAGACACCTGTATAGCTCATCCTTCATCCTAGACACCTGTATAGGTCATCCTTCATCCTAGACACCTGTATAGCTCATCCTTCATCCTAGACACCTGTATAGCTCATCATCATAGACACCTGTATAGCTTATCCTTCATCCTAGACACCTGTATAACTCATCCTTCATCCTAGACACCTGTATAGGTTATCCTTCATCATAGACACCTGTATAGCTCATCCTTCATCATAGACACCTGTATAGCTCATCCTTCATCCTAGACACCTGTATAGGTCATCCTTCATCCTAGACACCTGTAGAGCTCATCCTTCATCCTAGACACCTGTATAGCTTATCCTTCCTCCTAGACACCTGTATAACTCATCCTTCATCCTAGACACCTGTATAGCTCATCCTTCATCCTAGACACCTGTAGAGCTCATCCTTCATCCTAGACACCTGTAGAGCTCATCCTTCATCCTACACACCTGTAGAGCTCATCCTTCATCCTAGACATCTGTATAACTCATCCTTCATCCTAGACACCTGTATAGGTCATCTTTCATCCTAGACACCTGTATAGCTCATCCTTCATCATAGACACCTGTATAGCTTATCCTTCATCCTAGACACCTGTATAGCTCATCCTTCATCCTACACACCTGTATAGCTCATCCTTCATCCTAGACACCTGTATAGCTCATCCTTCATCCTAGACACCTGTATAGCTCATCCTTCATCCTAGACACCTGTAGAGCTCATCCTTCATCCTAGACACCTGTAGAGCTCATCCTTCATCCTAGACAACTGTAGAGGTTATCCTTCATCATAGACACCTGTATAGCTTATCCTTCATCCTAGACACCTGTATAGCTCATCTTTCATCCTAGACACCTGTATTGCTCATCCTTCATCCTAGACACCTGTATAGCTCATCCTTCATCCTACACACCTGTAGAGCTCATCCTTCATCCTAGACACCTGTATAACTCATCTTTCATCCTAGACACCTGTATAGCTCATCCTTCATCCTAGACACCTGTAGAGCTCATCCTTCATCCTAGACACCTGTAGAGCTCATCCTTCATCCTAGACACCTGTAGAGGTTATCCTTCATCATAGACACCTGTATAGCTTATCCTTCATCCTAGACACCTGTATAGCTCATCCTTCATCCTAGACACCTGTATAGCTCATCCTTCATCCTAGACACCTGTATAGCTCATCCTTCATCCTACACACCTGTAGAGCTCATCCTTCATCCTAGACACCTGTATAACTCATCCTTCATCCTAGACACCTGTATAGCTCATCCTTCATCCTAGACACCTGTAGAGCTCATCCTTCATCCTAGACACCTGTATAGCTTATCCTTCATCCTAGACACCTGTATAGCTCATCCTTCATCCTAGACACCTGTAGAGCTCATCCTTCATCCTAGACACCTGTATAGCTTATCCTTCATCCTAGACACCTGTAGAGCTCATCCTTCATCCTAGACACCTGTAGAGCTTATCCTTCATCCTAGACACCTGTATAGCTTATCCTTCATCCTAGACACCTGTATAGCTCATCCTTCATCCTAGACACCTGTAGAGCTCATCCTTCATCCTAGACACCTGTATAGCTTATCCTTCATCCTAGACACCTGTATAGCTCATCCTTCATCCTAGACACCTGTAGAGCTCATCCTTCATCCTAGACACCTGTAGAGCTCATCCTTCATCCTAGACACCTGTAGAGCTTATCCTTCATCCTAGACACCTGTATAGCTTATCCTTCATCCTAGACACCTGTATAGCTCATCCTTCATCCTAGACACCTGTAGAGCTCATCCTTCATCCTAGACACCTGTATAGGTTATCCTTCATCCTAGACACCTGTATAGGTTATCCTTCATCCTAGACACCTGTAGAGCTCATCCTTCATCCTAGACACCTGTAGAGCTCATCCTTCATCCTAGACACCTGTAGAGCTCATCCTTCATCCTAGACACCTGTAGAGCTCATCCTTCATCCTAGACACCTGTATAGGTCTTCCTTCATCCCCTGGATCTGTCTAGTGTTTGCAGCATTGTATGCCACATGGCCTCATTGACTGTCCTATTGTTCTCCAGCACATACCTTTTCAACATTTATAGATCAATACATCTGATTCATCAACGGTCGTAATGATGGAGGATCATTTGATCATTCCAGTTATGAAGTAAATGTTTTTTTTCAAAATCATTGACGAGAAAAGTATTGTCCACACCATTGGGTATTTCACTGCACCCTCCATATGCCATGTCTTTAAATATGCAGACAGATGGATTAAAAGTAAATTTAAATTGTAAAACCTCTGACAGCCAACGTTCTAACTCAGCCCATAACTTTGGGACTTCATAGCTTTCCCAAAAGGATTATTGATTATTGTTAGTTTTACACTGAAGACTCTGTCGCTGTGCTGTAGAATTAGTGAATTTTGTCTCTTGAATAATAAATTCTATACATTTAGTTTATAGTGGACGAAGTGTACGTTTTCCTAAACTGTAATGTTGTTAGTTAAGTTCCAACTCTCCCTTCATCTTGCACCAATATCAGTTATTTTTTTCATCTTGGTTTTTCTCTAACAGAGTGTCAGTTGGATAAACTCTCTGCAAGGTTATGTATAGCGTACCTGTCATATGAATATAATCTTCTCACTCAAATAGGATTCTCTCAAGTTTGCTCTGATGTCCACAATCTTTCAGATATAATACAGTGCCTTCAGAAATAATTCACACCTCTTGAATTTTCTAAATGTCTTGTGTTACAGCCTGAATTAAAAATTGATTAAATGTAGATTTTTTTGGGGGGTCATTGGCCTACCCATAATGTCAAAGCGAAATTGTGAGAAAACAATGTAATCTGAAACGTATTGAGTCAGTAAATATTCAACCCCTTTGTTATATCGAGCCTAAATGAGTTGAGGAGTTAACATGTGCTTCACAAGTCACATAGTAAGTTAAATGGACTCACTCTGTGTGCAAAAATAAAAATAATAGTGTTTAACATGATTTTTTTTAAATGACTACTCCAGCTCTACACCCCACACATAGAATTATTTGTAAAGTCCCTCAGTCGAGCAGTAAATTTCAAAAACAAATTGAACCAGCAAGACCAGGGAGGTTTTCCAATGCCAAGCAAAGGGCATCTATTGGTAGATGGGGGAAAATGTTTTTAAAAAGCACACATTTAATATCACTTTGAGCATGGTGAAGATATTAA
Source organism: Salvelinus fontinalis (assembly GCF_029448725.1). Lineage (NCBI taxonomy): Eukaryota > Metazoa > Chordata > Actinopteri > Salmoniformes > Salmonidae > Salvelinus > Salvelinus fontinalis. The sequence continues at coordinate 2,564,591 of NC_074677.1, forward strand.
CTACACTTTGGATGGTGTATCAATACACCCAGTCACTACACAGATACAGGCGTCCTTCCTAACTCAGTTACCGGAGAGGAAGGAAACCACCGATAGTGACTTTAAAACAGTTACAAAGTTAATTGGATGTGATAGACACCTAATGTTCCTGAGGTCCTCCCTCCTAGACACCTAATGTTCCTGGGGTCCTCCCTCCTAGACACCTAATGTTCCTGGGGTCCTCCCTCCTAGACACCTAATGTTCCTGGGGTCCTCCCTCCTAGACACCTAATGTTCCTGGGGTCCTCCCTCCTAGACACCTACTGTTCCTGGGGTCCTCTTAGACACCTAATGTTCCTGGGGTCCTCCCTCCTAGACACCTAATGTTCCTGGGGTCCTCCTAGACACCTAATGTTCCTGGGGTCTCCCTCCTAGACACCTAATGCTCCTGGGGTCCTCCTAGACACCTAATGTTCCTGGGGTCCTCCCTCCTAGACACCTAATGTTCCTGGGGTCTTCCCTCCTAGACACCTAATGTTCCTGGGGTACTCCCTCATAGACACCTAATGTTCCTGTGGTCCTCCCTCCTAGACACCTAATGTTCCTGGGGTCCTCCCTCCTAGACACCTAATGTTCCTGTGGTCCTCCCTCCTAGACACCTAATGTTCCTGGGGTCCTCCCTCCTAGACACCTAATGTTCCTGGGGTCCTCCCTCCTAGACACCTAATGTTCCTGGGGTCCTCCTAGACACCTAATGTTCCTGGGGTCCTCCTAGACACCTAATGTTCCTGGGGTCTTCCCTCCTAGACACCTAATGTTCCTGGGGTCCTCCCTCCTAGACACCTAATGTTCCTGGGGTCCTCCCTCCTAGACACCTACTGTTCCTGGGGTCCTCCTAGACACCTAATGTTCCTGGGGTCCTCCTAGACACCTAATGTTCCTGGGGTCCTCCTAGACACCTAATGTTCCTGGGGTCTTCCCTCCTAGACACCTAATGTTCCTGGGGTCCTCCCTCCTAGACACCTAATGTTCCTGGGGTCCTCCCTCCTAGACACCTAATGTTCCTGGGGTCTCACTCCTAGACACCTAATGTTCCTGAGGTCCTTCCTCCTAGACACCTAATGTTCCTGAGGTCCTCCCTCCTAGACACCTAAAGTTCCTGGGGTCCTCCTAGACACCTAATGTTCCTGGGGTCCTCCTAGACACCTAATGTTCCTGGGGTCCTCCTAGACACCTAATGTTCCTGGGGTCCTCCTAGACACCTAATGTTCCTGGGGTCTTCCCTCCTAGACACCTAATGTTCCTGGGGTCCTCCTAGACACCTAATGTTCCTGGGGTCTCCCTCCTAGACACCTAATGTTCCTGGGGTCCTCCTAGACACCTAATGTTCCTGGGGTCCTCCCTCCTAGACACCTAATGTTCCTGGGGTCTTCCCTCCTAGACACCTAATGTTCCTGGGGTCCTCCCTCATAGACACCTAATGTTCCTGTGGTCCTCCCTCCTAGACACCTAATGTTCCTGGGGTCCTCCCTCCTAGACACCTAATGTTCCTGGGGTCCTCCCTCCTAGACACCTAATGTTCCTGGGGTCCTCCTAGACACCTAATGTTCCTGGGGTCCTCCTAGACACCTAATGTTCCTGGGGTCTTCCCTCCTAGACACCTAATGTTCCTGGGGTCCTCCCTCCTAGACACCTAATGTTCCTGGGGTCCTCCCTCCTAGATACCTAATGTTCCTGGGGTCTCACTCCTAGACACCTAATGTTCCTGAGGTCCTCCCTCCTAGACACCTAATGTTCCTGGGGTCCTCCCTCCTAGACACCGAATGTTCCTGGAGTCCTCCCTCCTAGACACCTAATGTTCCTGGGGTCCTCCCTCCTAGACACCTAATGTTCCTGGGGTCCTCCCTCCTAGACACCTAATGTTCCTGGGTCCTGCTAGACACCTAATGTTCCTGGGGTCCTCTCTCCTAGACACCTAATGTTCCTGGGGTCCACCCTCATAGACACCTATTGTTCCTGGGGTCCTCCCTCCTAGACACCTAATGTTCCTGGGTCCTGCTAGACACCTAATGTTCCTGGGGTCCTCCCTCCTAGACACCTAATGTTCCTGGGGTCCACCCTCATAGACACCTAATGTTCCTGGGGTCCTCCCTCCTAGACACCTAATGTTCCTGGGGTCTTCCCTCCTAGACACCTAATGTTCCTGGGGTCCTCTCTCCTAGACACCTAATGTTCCTGGGGTCCACCCTCATAGACACCTATTGTTCCTGGGGTCCTCCCTCCTAGACACCTAATGTTCCTGGGGTCCACCCTCATAGACACCTATTGTTCCTGGGGTCCTCCCTCATAGACACCTAATGTTCCTGGGGTCGTCCTAGACACCTATTGTTCCTGGGGTCCTCCCTCCTAGACACCTAATGTTCCTGGGTCCTGCTAGACACCTAATGTTCCTGGGGTCCTCTCTCCTAGACACCTAATGTTCCTGGGGTCCTCCCTCATAGACACCTATTGTTCCTGGGGTCCTCCCTCCTAGACACCTAATGTTCCTGGGGTCCTCATAGACACCTAATGTTCCTGGGGTCCTCCTAGACACCTAATGTTCCTGGGGTCCTCCCTCCTAGACACCTAATGTTCCTGGGGTCCTCCCTCCTAGACACCTAATGTTCCTGGGGTCCTCCCTCCTAGACACCTAATGTTCCTGGGGTCCTCCCTCCTAGACACCTAATGTTCCTGGGGTCCTCCCTCCTAGACACCTAATGTTCCTGGGGTCTTCCCTCCTAGACACCTAATGTTCCTGGGGTCCTCCTAGACACCTAATGTTCCTGGGGTTCACCCTCCTAGACACCTAATGTTCCTGGGGTCCTCCTAGACACCTAATGTTCCTGGGGTCCTCCTAGACACCTAATGTTCCTGGGGTCCTCCCTCCTAGACACTTAATGTTCCTGGGGTCCTCCCTCCTAGACACCTAATGTTTCTGGGGTCCTCCCTCCTAGACACCTAATGTTCCTGGGGTCCTCCCTCCTAGACACCTAATGTTCCTGGGGTCCTCCCTCCTAGACACCTAATGTTCCTGTGGTCCTCCCTCCTAGACACCTAATGTTCCTGGGGTTCACCCTCCTAGACACCTAATGTTCCTGGGGTTCACCCTCCTAGACACCTAATGTTCCTGGGGTACTCCCTTCTAGACACCTAATGTTCCTGGGGTCCTCCCTCCTAGACACCTAATGTTCCTGGGTCCTGCTAGACACCTAATGTTCCTGGGGTCCTCCCTCCTAGACACCTAATGTTCCTGGGGTCTTCCCTCCTAGACACCTAATGTTCCTGGGGTCCTCCCTCCTAGACACCTAATGTTCCTGGGGTCCTCCCTCCTAGACACCTAATGTTCCTGGGGTCCTCCCTCCTAGACACCTAATGTTCCTGGGGTCCTCCTAGACACCTAATGTTCCTGGGGTCTTCCCTCCTAGACACCTAATGTTCCTGGGGTCCTCCCTCCTAGACACCTAATGTTCCTGGTGTCCTCCCTCCTAGACACCTAATGTTCCTGGGGTCCTCCTAGACACCTATTGTTCCTGGGGTCCTCCCTCCTAGACACCTAATGTTCCTGGAGTCCTCCCTCCTAGACACCTAATGTTCCTGGGGTCCTCTCTCCTAGACACCTAATGTTCCTGGGGTCCTCCCTCATAGACACCTAATGTTCCTGGGGTCCTCCCTCCTAGACACCTAATGTTCCTGGGGTCCTCCCTCCTAGACACCTAATGTTCCTGGGGTCCTCCCTCATAGACACCTAATGTTCCTGGGGTCCTCCTAGACACCTAATGTTCCTGGGGTCCTCCTAGACACCTAATGTTCCTGGGTCCTGATAGACACCTAATGTTCCTGGGGTCCTCCCTCCTAGACACCTAATGTTCCTGGGGTCCTCCCTCCTAGACACCTAATGTTCCTGGGGTCCTCCCTCCTAGACACCTAATGTTCCTGGGGTCCTCCCTCCTAGACACCTAATGTTCCTGGGGTCCTCCTAGACACCTAATGTTCCTGGGGTCCTCCCTCCTAGACACCTAATGTTCCTGGGGTCCTCCCTCCTAGACACCTAATGTTCCTGGGGTCCTCCCTCCTAGACACCTAATGTTCCTGGGGTCCTCCTAGACACCTAATGTTCCTGGGGTCCTCCCTCCTAGACACCTAATGTTCCTGGGGTCTTCCCTCCTAGACACCTAATGTTCCTGGGGTCTTCCCTCCTAGACACCTAATGTTCCTGGGGTCCTCCCTCCTAGACACCTAATGTTCCTGGGGTCCTCCCTCCTAGACACCTAATGTTCCTGGGGTCCTCCCTCCTAGACACCTAATGTTCCTGGGGTCTTCCCTCCTAGACACCTAATGTTCCTGGGGTCCTCCTAGACACCTAATGTTCCTGGGGTCCTCCTAGACACCTAATGTTCCTGGGGTCCTCCCTCCTAGACACCTAATGTTCCTGGGGTCTTCCCTCCTAGACACCTAATGTTCCTGGGGTCTTCCCTCCTAGACACCTAATGTTCCTGGGGTCCTCCCTCCTAGACACCTAATGTTCCTGGGGTCCTCCCTCCTAGACACCTAATGTTCCTGGGGTCCTCCTAGACACCTAATGTTCCTGGGGTCCTCCTAGACACCTAATGTTCCCGGGGTCCTCCCTCCTAGACACCTAATGTTCCTTTACATTTCTTTCTACATTTCTGGAATGTGTAATGTTTCATCTCTACAGATTGAATACAGCCTGTGAGAGGTGAGGGATGTCAGAGAGAGAGACTGTTACAGAGATGTTCATGTGTTAATATAGAAACCACTCACATGGTATAACCCCTCCCCATCCACCAGAATCAGGAGAGGGTGAAAGACGGTTCTCACATTCACAGTACTCTGAATAATCACCCTGCTACAAGTTGTGGAGACGTGTATTAAAAGGTTGCGGAGAGGTTACATAAAGGTTGTGGAGAAATTCATTAAAGATTGTGGAGAAGTTCATTAAAGATTGTGGAGAAGTTCATTAAAGGTTGTGGAGAAGTTCATTAAAGATTGTGGAGAAGTTCATTAAAGGTTGTGGAGAAGTTCATTAAAGGTTGTGGAGAAGTTACATAAAGTTTGTGGAGAAATTCATTAAAGATTGTGGAGAAGTTCATTAAAGGTTGTGGAGAAGTTCATTAAAGATTGTGGAGAAGTTCATTAAAGCTTGTGGAGAAGTTACGTAAAGTTTGTGGAGAAATTCATTAAAGATTGTGGAGAAGTTCATTAAAGGTTGTGGAGAGGTTACATAAAGGTTGTGGAGAAGTTCATTAAAGGTTGTGGAGAGGTTACATAAAGGTTGTGGAGAAGTTCAGTAAAGATTGTGGAGAGGTTACATAAAGGTTGTGGAGAGGTTACATAAAGGTTGTGGAGAGGTTACATAAAGTTTGTGGAGAGGTTACATAAAGGCTGTGGAGAGGTTACATACATGTTGTGGAGAGGTTATATAAAGGTTGTGGAGAGTTTATTAAAGGTTGTGGAGAGGTTACATAAAGGTTGTGGAGGTTACATAAAGGTTGTGGAGAGTTTATTAAAGGTTGTGGAGAGGTTACATAAAGGTTGTGGAGAATTCATTAAAGGTTGTGGAGAGGTTACATAAAGGTTGTGGAGAGTTTATTAAAGGTTGTGGAGAGGTTACATAAAGGTTGTGGAGAGTTTATTAAAGGTTGTGGAGAGGTTACATAAAGGTTGTGGAGAAGTTCATTAAAGGTTGTGGAGAGTTTATTAAAGGATGTGGAGAAGTTCATTAAAGGTTGTGGAGAGGTTACATAAAGGTTGTGGAGAAGGTCATTAAAGGTTGTGGAGAGGTTACATAAAGGTTGTGGAGAGGTTACATAAAGGTTGTGGAGAGGTTACATAAAGGTTGTGGTCCTACCTTCTCCATTGCACATGTAGGAGTAATAGCCTTCAGACTTGAGCATGATGAGTAGCGATCCCCAGCCCAGCAGGACAGCTGAGAACAACAGGTTCTCTATGATGGCTGTCACTGCCATCCACCACCGCCTGGCGAATGCTGTGGCCAGGGACGGAGCCATGACCAGACAGGAGAGGAGAATAAGGGGAGAGAAATGGGGAGTCTAGAGGCCTGAGGTCAAAGTTCAGAGAACGGGGAGTATAGAGGCCTGAGGTCAAAGTTCAATGAACGTGGAGTCTAGAGGCCTGAGGTTAAAGTTCAGAGAACGGGGAGAGCTGAGAGTGAGGAGAAGACAGGGAAGCAGCAAATGTTTAGTGACAAGAGACCCTCAGCGAGTAGTCTGGTGATCAGGGTTCACAGGTCTGTGGAGACAGAGACAGAGAGAGACAGAGAGAGACAGAGAGAGAGAGAGAGCGAGAGAGAGCGAGAGCGAGAGCGAGAGCGAGAGCGAGAGCGAGACAGAGAGAGACAGAGCGAGACAGAGAGAGACAGAGAGAGACAGAGAGAGACAGAGAGAGACAGAGAGAGACAGAGAGAGACAGAGAGAGACAGAGAGAGACAGAGAGAGACAGAGAGAGACAGAGAGAGACAGAGAGAGACAGAGAGACAGAGAGGCAGAGAGGCAGAGAGACAGAGAGACAGAGAGAGAGAGAGAGAGAGAGAGAGAGAGAGAGAGAGAGAGAGAGAGAGAGAGAGAGAGACAGAGAGAGAGACAGAGAGAGAGACAGAGAGAGAGAGAGAGAGGAGAGAGAGAGAGAGAGAGAGAGAGAGAGAGAGAGATTATTCCAGCCGTTCTGAACACCGGGCAGTGGTTGTTGAAAATTCAATATGATCCCAGTTACATGTATATCTGGTACTTTATAAATGCTCATGGTTCTCTGTATTATTTGAAGTGTCTGACTGTTGAGGAACAGGAGAGGAACCTTCCCTGCTCCCCCCCATTACATCTCACAACTCTAAAGGTGAAACCAAGTGACCACGTGGTTCTTCGACCTTCAGGCGGTTTCATATGCCCCTCTCTCTCTTTTCTCCCGCTTTCACTTCATGAGGGTGAGAGTCCTTCCCTCCCTCCCATTACACTCGTTCTCCACCTCTTCCTCCCTCCCTCTGCCCCTCAGCTATAAGACACATGGACACACACACTGACCTGGTGTAATTACCTAGGTAACACCTCTAGATTATATTGTAGATAGTTACACATTAACAGCAGTGACACGTCGGTAACCCATGTTCAGCTATAGTACCAAAATCTCCCACAACAGACAGTGGAAGAGGGGAGAGTTAGTTACGCGATAACATTAACTGACTTCTGTTCAGTGTGGGAACTGATGAAGGATAAACTGGACTTGCTGGCTGGCTGGCTCTCTCTCTCCCCTCTCTTTCCCTCTCTCCCCCTCTCTTTCCTTCTCTCTCTCTCTCCCCCCTCTCTTTCCTTCCCTCTCTCCCCCTCTCTTTCCTTCTCTCTCTCTCCCCCCTCTCTTTCCTTCCCTCTCTCCCCCTCTCTTTCCTTCTCTCTCTCTCCTCTCTCCCTCCTCTCTCCCTTCTCTCTTTCCTTCCCTCTCTCCCCCTCTCTTTCCTTCTCTCTCTCTCTCCCCCCTCTCTTTCCTTCCCTCTCTCCCCCTCTCTTTCTTTCCCTCTCTCTCTCCCCTCTCTCCCTTCTCTCTCTCTCTCCCCCCTCTTCTCTCCTCTCTCTCTCCTCTCCCCCTCTCCCTCTCTCTCCCCCCTCTCCCCTCTCTCTCTCAATACATTATCTGCCCAACGATACATCCCATTCGCAGCACAATAGAACTGCAAACAAATGATAATCAAACTGAACACACAGTGACCCGTCGGCACTCTTCTAGTCATAACTGCGGAGACAAAACTGCTTGAGAGAATAAGGCCAAACCATTAGCTCGTAATGACCTAGACAGTTAGTGGCCAGCTGAATTCAGCAGGTTGACATACCACCATCTAACATTCTGTTGCACAGATTCTTCTTCTTCTTATATTAAACCCGTATCCACATCACTCACGCCCAGAGAAATACATGGGATACATGGTTTCACCAATGGAAATACAAAGATGTGTTCTTCCAAGCTTCTATTGCGTATTATTAACATGAAATAAACAACAGTAACTCTATAGTCCATTAATTAACATACAACATTAAAACCTATTGCCAATCTATAGACAGTTTGTACTAACAGTCTCCTAGGTGAAGACAGGTACGACTCCATGCAGTTATATTACAGGTAAGTTACCTACCGGTAGCCTAGTCCCTGACACACACAGGAGTTCAGTTGGATCAGAACTCTTCTGAGGGCTTCTTGTCTTGATGTGGTCCTGCTCAGTCGTACCGGCATCTGGACGGGGAAGCCTTTATACGCACCGCGAACCGGGAAAACATCTCTATCTTACTATTGGCTTTCTGAGGTGCCGCTGGAACACTGCTGCAGCCAATCAGAGCTCCCCCTCACAGGCGCCCTCTACGGGGTCCACGGAGCAAAAGAGAGAGAGAGCTGAGGCACAGGAAATACATTGACAAAGATGGTGTTTTTATTAAGATAGCTTAAGTGATTTGGAACTGGGCGTTTATAATAGTGTCTTTTGATTGTATTTATAGTCATTTCATTGTATTTATTTAGCCAGGATAATCTACTCAGCAATACTTGACCATGTTTAGCAGGAAGTCCTGCGTTCCAATAGTAAAGTCACACAAAGTCACAGAAACAGAAAGACAAAGCAGAGATAAGGATGGACTCTTTCTACAGTATCTATCTATCTATATCTACAGTATCTATCTATCTATATATATCTACAGTATCTATCTATCTATATATATCTACAGTATCTATCTATCTATCTATCTATCTATATATATCTACAGTATCTATCTATCTATATATATATCTACAGTATCTATCTATCTATATCTACAGAAACGATCTATCTATATATATATATATATATATCTACAGTATCTATCTATATATATCTACAGTATCTATCTATCTATATCTACAGAAACGATCTATCTATATATATCTACAGTATCTATCTATATATATCTACAGTATCTATCTATATATATATCTACAGTATCTATCTATCTATATATATCTACAGTATCTATCTATCTATATATATCTACAGTATCTATCTATCTATCTATCTCTACAGTATCTATCTATCTATATCTACAGAAACGATCTATCTATCTATCTATATATATATCTACAGTATCTATCTATCTATATATATATCTACAGTATCTATCTATCTATATATATATCTACAGTATCTATCTATCTATATATATCTACAGTATCTATCTATCTATATATATCTACAGTATCTATCTATCTATATATATCTACAGTATCTATCTATCTATATATATCTACAGTATCTATCTATCTATCTATCTATCTATCTATCTATATATATATCTACAGTATCTATCTATCTATATATATCTACAGTATCTATCTATCTATATATATATCTACAGTATCTATCTATCTATATATATATCTACAGTATCTATCTATCTATCTATCTACAGTATTTATCTATCTATCTATCTATCTACAGTATCTATCTATCTATCTATCTACAGTATCTATCTATCTATCTATCTATCTATCTATAGTATCTATCTATCTATCTATAGTATCTATCTATCTATCTATAGTATCTATCTATCTATCTACAGTATCTATCTATCTATCTACAGTATCTATCTATCTATCTACAGTATCTATCTATCTATCTATCTATCTATCTATCTATCTATCTATCTATAGTATCTATCTATCTATAGTATCTATCTATCTACAGTATCTATCTATCTATCTACAGTATCTATCTATCTATCTATCTACAGTATCTATCTATATATATACACTGCTCAAAAAAATAAAGGGAACACTTAAACAACACAATGTAACTCCAAGTCAATCACACTTCTGTGAAATCAAACTGTCCACTTAGGAAGCAACACTGATTGACAATACATTTCACATGCTGTTGTGCAAATGGAATAGACAAAAGGTGGAAATTATAGGCAATTAGCAAGACACCCCCAAAAAAGGAGTGATTCAGCAGGTGGTGACCACAGACCACTTCTCAGTTCCTATGCTTCCTGGCTGATGTTTTGGTCACTTTTGAATGCTGGCGGTGCTCTCACTCTAGTGGTAGCATGAGACGGAGTCTACAACCCACACAAGTGGCTCAGGTAGCGCAGTTCATCCAGGATGGCACATCAATGCGAGCTGTGGCAAGAAGGTTTGCTGTGTCTGTCAGCGTAGTGTCCAGAGCATGGAGGCGCTACCAGGAGACAGGCCAGTACATCAGGAGACGTGGAGGAGGCCGTAGGAGGGCAACAACCCAGCAGCAGGACCGCTACCTCCGCCTTTGTGCAAGGAGGAGCACTGCCAGAGCCCTGCAAAATGACCTCCAGCAGGCCACAAATGTGCATAAGACTGCTGGACAATTAATGAAATGGCCACCGGACTATTCACATTGACCCCCCCCCCATTTGTTTTGTCCACTGCTACTACTCACTGTTTATTATCTATGCATAGATACCTGTACAAATGACTTAGACTAACCTGTACCTAAACTAGCCAGTCTTATAGAGATTAATACAATTAACGGGGTGGTTAAATTGTGTTTTGTAGTAGATGGTACTGAATCTGATTCCGCCAGCATGTGTTCCCAACCTCTCGCTCTGCACAAGGTGAAGGTAAGTTTGCAAAACTATTTGCAAGTTGACAGCTAAGATAACTCAATTTACGCTAAGCACTATATAATTATGAATTGGGTAGTGTTTGTATGGTTTGTGTTATGGGGTTACATGTAGGTTGAGGACCACAGAGAACTTTCCAGAATGAATGGCACACCCGCCTCATTCTTCTCTCTGCCGATTCTCAAAACACAACACATGTACAAAAATTCCTTGAAAATATTGACAATGATTATCTGTTAAGGTCAATGTGCTGGGGGAGGTTTGGAGAAAGGTCTTTGAGATTAGGAAGGGGGTTTGGTTTTTTGGTTGTGCTTAAAATGTTATTTTATTTATATTTATTTTATTTCACCTTTATTTAACCGGGTAGGGCCATTTGAGAACAAGTTCTCATTTACAACTGTGACCTGGCCAAGATAAAGCAAAGCAGTTCGACACATACAACAACACAGAGTTACACATGGAGTAAACAAACATACAGTCAATAATACAGTAGAAAAGGTACACAGGCCACAGCAATAGCACACAGTGTGCAAACGAGGTAGGATAAGGAAGGTAAGGCAATAAATAGGCCATAAATCAAATCAAATCAAATGTATTTTATATAGCCCTTCGTACATCAGCTGATATCTCAAAGTGCTGTACAGAAACCCAGCCTAAAACCCCAAACAGCAAGCAGTGCAGGTGTAGAAGCACGGTGGCTAGGAAAAACTCCCTAGAAAGGCCAAAACCTAGGAAGAAACCTAGAGAGGAACCAGGCTATGAGGGGTGGCCATAGTGGTGAAATAATTACAATATAGCAATTAAACACTGGAGTGATAGATGTGCAGAAGATGAATGTGCAAGTAGAGATACTGGGGTGCAAAGGAGCAAACAAATAAATACAGTATGGGGATGAGGTAGTTGGATGGGCTATTTACAGATGGGCTATGTACAGGTGCAGTGATCTGTGAGCTGCTCTGACAGCTGGTGCTTAAAGTTAGTGAGGAAGATATGAGTCTCCAGCTTCAGTGATTTTTGTAGTTGGTTCCAGTCATTGGCAGCAGAGAACTGGAAGGAAAGGCGGCCAAAGCAGGAATTGGCTTTGGGGGTGACCAGAGATATACCTGCTGGAGAGCGTGCTACGGGTGGGTGCTGCTATGGTGACCAGTGAGCTAAGATAAGGCAGGGCTTTACCTAGCAGAGACTTGTAGATGACCTGGAGCCAGTGGGTTTGGCGACGAATATGTAGTGAGGGCCAGCCAACGAGAGCATACAGGTCGCAGTGGTGGGTAGTATATGGGGCTTTGGTGACAAAACGGATGGCACTGTGATAGACTGCATCCAATTTGCTGAGTAGAGTGTTGGAGGCTATTTTGTAAATGACATCACCGAAGTCAAGGATCGGTAGGATGGTCAGTTTTACGAGGGTATGTTTGGAAGCATGGGTGAAGGAGGCTTTGTTGCGGAATAGGAAGCCGATTCAAGATTTAATTTTGGATTGGAGATACTTAATGTGAGTCTGGAAGGAGAGTTTACAGTCTAACCAGACACCTAGCTATTTATAGTTGTCCACATATTCTAAGTCAGAACCGTCCAGAGTAGTGATGCTGGACGGGCGGGCAGGTGTGGGCAGCAATCGGTTGAAGAGCATGCATTTAGTTTTACTTGTATTTAAGAGCAGTTGGTGGCCACGGAAGGAGAGTTGTATGGCATTGAAGCTCGTCTGGAGGTTAGTTAACACAGTGTCCAAAGAAGGGCCAGAAGGATACAGAATGGTGTCGTCTAAGTAGAGGTGGATCAGGGAATCACCAGCAGCAAGAGCGACATCATTGATGTATATAGAGAAAAGAGTCGGCCCGAGAATTGAACCCTGTGGCACTCCCATAGAGACTGCCAGAGGCCCGGACAACAGGCCCTCCGATTTGACACACTGAACTCTGTCTGAGAAGTAGTTGGTGAACCAGGCGAGGCAGTCATTAGAGAAACCAAGGCTGTTGAGTCTGCCAATAAGAATGTGGTGATTTGACAGAGTCGAAAGCCTTGGCCAGGTCGATTAAGACGGCTGCACTGTAGTCTCTTTTCAAACAAATATATTGTTGTGTATGAGAAAGATTGAAAGGTGCCATTTCTCCTCAATCTCCCACACGTCACTTTATTTTGAGCCAACTTCACCATGTCACCCGGCTCACGCCTGGGAGACAGCCTGGTTTCAAAACGAATGCAATCACTTTTCAACTGGTGAAATCTCCAACCACCAGGGCGCCCGGGCCAGCTTAACCGAATCCCCTCATTGGGACTTAATAAAATCGGGGCACAGCTGACCAAACAAACAGACGCTTCTGGATAGACTAGATATGAGAACAGACAGTCTTCTGGACAGACTAGACATGAGAACAGACAGTCTTCTGAATAGACTAGACATGAGAACAGACAGTCTTCTGAATAGACTAGACATGAGAACAGACAGTCTTCTGGATAGACTAGACATGAGAACAGACAGTCTTCTGGACAGACTAGACATGAGAACAGACAGTCTTCTGGATAGACTAGACATGAGAACAGACAGTCTTCTGGATAGACTAGACATGAGAACAGACAGTCTTCTGAATAGACTAGACATGAGAACAGACAGTCTTCTGGATAGACTAGACATGAGAACAGACAGTCTTCTGGACAGACTAGACATGAGAACAGACAGTCTTCTGGATAGACTAGACATGAGAACAGAGTCTTCTGGATAGACTAGACATGAGAACAGACAGTCTTCTGGACAGACTAGACATGAGAACAGACAGTCTTCTGGATAGACTAGACATGAGAACAGACAGTCTTCTGAATAGACTAGACATGAGAACAGACAGTCTTCTGGACAGACTAGACATGAGAACAGACAGTCTTCTGGATAGACTAGACATGAGAACAGAGTCTTCTGGACAGACTAGACATGAGAACAGACAGTCTTCTGGATAGACTAGACATGAGAACAGAGTCTTCTGGATAGACTAGACATGAGAACAGACAGTCTTCTGGATAGACTAGACATGAGAACAGACAGTCTTCTGAATAGACTAGACATGAGAACAGACAGTCTTCTGGACAGACTAGACATGAGAACAGACAGTCTTCTGAATAGACTAGACATGAGAACAGACAGTCTTCTGGATAGACTAGACATGAGAACAGACAGTCTTCTGAATAGACTAGACATGAGAACAGACAGTCTTCTGGACAGACTAGACATGAGAACAGACAGTCTTCTGGACAGACTAGACATGAGAACAGACAGTCTTCTGAATAGACTAGACATGAGAACAGACAGTCTTCTGAATAGACTAGACATGAGAACAGACAGTCTTCTGGATAGACTAGACATGAGAACAGACAGTCTTCTGGACAGACTAGACATGAGAACAGACAGTCTTCTGGATAGACTAGACATGAGAACAGACAGTCTTCTGGATAGACTAGACATGAGAACAGACAGTCTTCTGAATAGACTAGACATGAGAACAGACAGTCTTCTGGATAGACTAGACATGAGAACAGACAGTCTTCTGGACAGACTAGACATGAGAACAGACAGTCTTCTGGATAGACTAGACATGAGAACAGAGTCTTCTGGATAGACTAGACATGAGAACAGACAGTCTTCTGGACAGACTAGACATGAGAACAGACAGTCTTCTGGATAGACTAGACATGAGAACAGACAGTCTTCTGAATAGACTAGACATGAGAACAGACAGTCTTCTGGACAGACTAGACATGAGAACAGACAGTCTTCTGGATAGACTAGACATGAGAACAGAGTCTTCTGGACAGACTAGACATGAGAACAGACAGTCTTCTGGATAGACTAGACATGAGAACAGAGTCTTCTGGATAGACTAGACATGAGAACAGACAGTCTTCTGGATAGACTAGACATGAGAACAGACAGTCTTCTGAATAGACTAGACATGAGAACAGACAGTCTTCTGGACAGACTAGACATGAGAACAGACAGTCTTCTGAATAGACTAGACATGAGAACAGACAGTCTTCTGGATAGACTAGACATGAGAACAGACAGTCTTCTGAATAGACTAGACATGAGAACAGACAGTCTTCTGGACAGACTAGACATGAGAACAGACAGTCTTCTGGATAGACTAGACATGAGAACAGACAGTCTTCTGAATAGACTAGACATGAGAACAGACAGTCTTCTGGATAGACTAGACATGAGAACAGACAGTCTTCTGGACAGACTAGACATGAGAACAGACAGTCTTCTGGACAGACTAGACATGAGAACAGACAGTCTTCTGGATAGACTAGACATGAGAACAGACAGTCTTCTGGATAGACTAGACATGAGAACAGACAGTCTTCTGAATAGACTAGACATGAGAACAGACAGTCTTCTGGACAGACTAGACATGAGAACAGACAGTCTTCTGAATAGACTAGACATGAGAACAGACAGTCTTCTGGACAGACTAGACATGAGAACAGACAGTCTTCTGGACAGACTAGACATGAGAACAGACAGTCTTCTGGATAGACTAGACATGAGAACAGACAGTCTTCTGGACAGACTAGACATGAGAACAGACAGTCTTCTGAATAGACTAGACATGAGAACAGACAGTCTTCTGGACAGACTAGACATGAGAACAGACAGTCTTCTGAATAGACTAGACATGAGAACAGACAGTCTTCTGGACAGACTAGACATGAGAACAGACAGTCTTCTGGACAGACTAGACATGAGAACAGACAGTCTTCTGGATAGACTAGACATGAGAACAGACAGTCTTCTGGACAGACTAGACATGAGAACAGACAGTCTTCTGGACAGACTAGACATGAGAACAGACAGTCTTCTGAATAGACTAGACATGAGAACAGACAGTCTTCTGGACAGACTAGACATGAGAACAGACAGTCTTCTGGATAGACTAGACATGAGAACAGACAGTCTTCTGAATAGACTAGACATGAGAACAGAGTCTTCTGGATAGACTAGACATGAGAACAGAGTCTTCTGGATAGACTAGACATGAGAACAGTCTTCTGGATAGACTAGACATGAGAACAGACAGTCTTCTGGACAGACTAGACATGAGAACAGAGAGTCTTCTGAATAGACTAGACATGAGAACAGACAGTCTTCTGGATAGACTAGACATGAGAACAGACAGTCTTCTGGATAGACTAGACATGAGAACAGACAGTCTTCTGGACAGACTAGACATGAGAACAGACAGTCTTCTGGACAGACTAGACATGAGAACAGACAGTCTTCTGGATAGACTAGATATGAGAACAGACAGTCTTCTGGATAGACTAGACATGAGAACAGACAGTCTTCTGAATAGACTAGATATGAGAACAGACAATCTTCTGGACAGACTAGACATGAGAACAGACAGTCTTCTGGACAGACTAGATATGGGAACAGACAGACAGAGTCTTCTGGATAGACTAGACATGAGAACAGACAGTCTTCTGGATAGACTAGACATGAGAACAGAGTCTTCTGGATAGACTAGATATGAGAACAGACAGTCTTCTGGACAGACTAGACATGAGAACAGACAGTCTTCTGGATAGACTAGACATGGGAACAGACAGTCTTCTGAATAGACTAGACATGGGAACATAGTCTTCTGGATAGACTAGACATGAGAACAGACAGTCTTCTGGACAGACTAGACATGAGAACAGACAGTCTTCTGGATAGACTAGACATGGGAACAGACAGTCTTCTGGATAGACTAGACATGAGAACAGACAGTCTTCTGGACAGACTAGACATGAGAACAGACAGTCTTCTGGATAGACTAGACATGAGAACAGACAGTCTTCTGGACAGACTAGACATGAGAACAGACAGTCTTCTGGATAGACTAGACATGAGAACAGAGTCTTCTGGATAGACTAGATATGAGAACAGACAGTCTTCTGGATAGACTAGATATGAGAACAGACAGTCTTCTGGATAGACTAGATATGAGAACAGACAGTCTTCTGGACAGACTAGACATGAGAACAGACAGTCTTCTGGATAGACTAGACATGAGAACAGACAGTCTTCTGAATAGACTAGACATGAGAACAGACAGTCTTCTGGACAGACTAGATATGAGAACAGACAGTCTTCTGAATAGACTAGACATGAGAACAGACAGTCTTCTGGACAGACTAGACATGAGAACAGACAGTCTTCTGGATAGACTAGACATGAGAACAGACAGTCTTCTGGACAGACTAGACATGAGAACAGACAGTCTTCTGGATAGACTAGATATGAGAACAGACAGTCTTCTGGATAGACTAGACATGAGAACAGACAGTCTTCTGAATAGACTAGACATGAGAACAGACAGTCTTCTGGACAGACTAGGCATGAGAACAGACAGTCTTCTGGACAGACTAGATATGGGAACAGACAGACAGAGTCTTCTGGATAGACTAGATATGAGAACAGACAGTCTTCTGGACAGACTAGACATGAGAACAGACAGTCTTCTGGACAGACTAGATATGGGAACAGACAGACAGAGTCTTCTGGATAGACTAGATATGAGAACAGACAGTCTTCTGGACAGACTAGACATGAGAACAGACAGTCTTCTGGATAGACTAGACATGGGAACAGACAGAGAGAGTCTTCTGGATAGACTAGATATGAGAACAGACAGTCTTCTGGACAGACTAGACATGAGAACAGACAGTCTTCTGGATAGACTAGACATGGGAACAGACAGTCTTCTGAATAGACTAGACATGGGAACATAGTCTTCTGGATAGACTAGACATGAGAACAGACAGTCTTCTGGACAGACTAGACATGAGAACAGACAGTCTTCTGGATAGACTAGACATGGGAACAGACAGTCTTCTGGATAGACTAGACATGAGAACAGACAGTCTTCTGGACAGACTAGACATGAGAACAGACAGTCTTCTGGATAGACTAGACATGAGAACAGACAGTCTTCTGGACAGACTAGACATGAGAACAGACAGTCTTCTGGATAGACTAGACATGAGAACAGAGTCTTCTGGATAGACTAGATATGAGAACAGACAGTCTTCTGGATAGACTAGATATGAGAACAGACAGTCTTCTGGATAGACTAGACATGAGAACAGACAGTCTTCTGGATAGACTAGATATGAGAACAGACAGTCTTCTGGACAGACTAGACATGAGAACAGACAGTCTTCTGGACAGACTAGATATGAGAACAGACAGTCTTCTGAATAGACTAGACATGAGAACAGACAGTCTTCTGGACAGACTAGACATGAGAACAGACAGTCTTCTGGATAGACTAGACATGAGAACAGACAGTCTTCTGGACAGACTAGACATGAGAACAGACAGTCTTCTGGATAGACTAGATATGAGAACAGACAGTCTTCTGGATAGACTAGACATGAGAACAGACAGTCTTCTGAATAGACTAGACATGAGAACAGACAGTCTTCTGGACAGACTAGACATGAGAACAGACAGTCTTCTGGACAGACTAGATATGGGAACAGACAGACAGAGTCTTCTGGATAGACTAGATATGAGAACAGACAGTCTTCTGGACAGACTAGACATGAGAACAGACAGTCTTCTGGATAGACTAGACATGGGAACAGACAGTCTTCTGAATAGACTAGACATGGGAACAGAGTCTTCTGGATAGACTAGACATGGGAACAGACAGTCTTCTGGATAGACTAGACATGAGAACAGATAGTCTTCTGGATAGACTAGATATGAGAACAGACAGTCTTCTGGACAGACTAGACATGAGAACAGACAGTCTTCTGGATAGACTAGACATGAGAACATAGTCTTCTGGATAGACTAGACATGAGAACAGACAGTCTTCTGGATAGACTAGACATGAGAACAGACAGTCTTCTGGATAGACTAGACATGAGAACAGACAGTCTTCTGGACAGACTAGATATGAGAACAGACAGTCTTCTGGATAGACTAGACATGGGAACAGACAGTCTTCTGGACAGACTAGACATGAGAACAGACAGACAGAGGCTTACTGCAAATTAGATCAGGTTTTAGGTTACTGTGTGTTAACATTTAAATGTTACATCTAAATAAACCAAATCACAACTTTAAATGAATGTACAGTACTTCTCAGAGAAACAAACTAAACATTAAATGTAGTAAATATACTAAACAACCTGTATTCAGTGTCTTAATAGATCAAAAAAAATCTAATCCAACTTGAATCATTAGTATAGTAATGAAGAAAGAGCAAGCTGGATATTTCCTGAATCTTTTTATATACAGTGTATACACAGCACCAGTAAAACGTTTTGGACACACCTACTCAAGGGTTTTTCTATATTATTACTATTTTCTACATTGTAGAATAATAGTGAAGACATCCCAACTATGATACGGCACAAGAGTCTGGAAAAGCATTCCAGGTGAAGCTGGTTGAGAGAATGCCAAGAGTGTGCAAAGCTGTCATCAAGGCAAAGGGGGGCTACTTTGAAGAATCTCAAATATAAAATATATTTTGATTTGTTCAACACTTTTTTGATTACTACATGATTCCATATGTGTTATTTCATAGTTTTGATGTCTTCACTATTATTCTACAATGTAGAAAATAGTAAAAATAAAGAAAAACCCTGGAATGAGTAGATGTGTTCAAACCTTTTGACCGGTACTGTACATATACACATTCAAATACTAAAACATCACTAATCACCCAGAAAAACCGCTACATTTCTCCACAAATTAGTCCCCAATCAATACTTTAACCCGATAAAGGGCCCGGCGTACCCCCCCCTTCCCTCCCCCAAACATCAGAAATAGATATTGACATATCATTAGTAAGCTAAAAGCTTAGTATTTTGGGAAATCGTACCCCCCCCCCCCCCCACAAAAGCCATAAATCATGCACTATGGACATATTCATATAATATGCAAAGTAGGTCACATGACCGAAAGTGCAAACATTTAGTATGCATGGAAATGGTCCACCCTGATGGTCACTGTAAAGCATTTCCTTGTCCATCCGCATTACCTTGTATGCATCCTCCACATGTTCTGCTTAGCTAGATCATCATTTACAAAAGGAAACGTGAATGGGAAAAGAGGTTAGAAGTCTCTTCACCTGTCTGTGTCTTATTAAAAAAAAGATTTAAAAAAAATACACAACTTGAAAGACCTGAGCCTTTTTGCAGATGTCTTCAATACCATTGTGGAAAATCACCCTCCCTTAAAAGAATGAAGGGTTCAAGTAGATGCAATGCCTGGTATACTCCGGAATGATCGCAAGTCATTCATGAAAGACATGATGCTTGGGTCAAGGCCAGGAGCACAGGCTTAGACCCGGACTGGCAGGCTGGTAAGCAACTGAGGAATCATTGTGGAAAACAAATCGGAAAGGCTAAATCTGATTATTATGTAAGCACTCTTTCAGATTGTAACGGGAACCCGGCTAAATACTGGCAAAGGCCTGAAGGGTTCTACTTCCTCCTCTCTGTCACAACAAATTAATTCAGACACTGGCCTCATTACAGAAAAAAATGCCATCGTTGTTGCATTTAATCACCATTTTATTTTTGCTATCTCTTTGAATGAACACTAAGCCTTTTCACAATGATATCGGGCTGGATGCTGATAGGCATAACTTGCTGAATGATCAGAGAAATTATAGTCAAAACGTTTCTTTCAGGTTGTTTACAGAGAAAAAAAAACCTGGATGCTTTGCTAGCAATAGACAACAATAAATCCACAGGGGTCGACCAATCCTGGTCTGCTTAGGTGTGCAGCGCCCATCATCGTTGGCTCAATAACCCACATTTATATATTAAACATTGTTATCAGGAAATATTCCAAAAGTAAGGGAATCAGCTCCTGTGCCGCCGCTCCGTAAGGACGGGGATGTGCCGCCGCTCCGCGAGGACGGGGATGTGCCGCCGCTCCGCGAGGACGGGGATGTGCCGCCGCTCCGCGAGGACGGGGATGTGCCGCCGCTCCGCGAGGACGGGGATGTGCCGCCGCTCCGCGAGGACGGGGATGTGCCGCCGCTCCGCGAGGACGGGGATGTGCCGCCGCTCCGCGAGGACGGGGATGTGCCGCCGCTCCGCGAGGACGGGGATGTGCCGCCGCTCCGTCAGGACGGGGATGTGCCGCCGCTCCGTCAGGACGGGGATGTGCCGCCGCTCCGTCAGGACGGGGATGTGCCGCCGCTCCGCGAGGACGGGGATGTGCCGCCGCTCCGCGAGGACGGGGATGTGCCGCCTCTCCGCGAGGACGGGGATGTGCCGCCGCTCCGCGAGGACGGGGATGTGCCGCCGCTCCGCGAGGACGGGGATGTGCCGCCGCTCCGCGAGGACGGGGATGTGCCGCCGCTCCGCGAGGACGGGGATGTGCCGCCGCTCCGCGAGGACGGGGATGTGCCGCCGCTCCGCGAGGACGGGGATGTGCCGCCGCTCCGCGAGGACGGGGATGTGCCGCCGCTCCGCGAGGACGGGGATGTGCCGCCGCTCGAGGACGGGGATGTGCCGCCGCTCGAGGACGGGGATGTGCCGCCGCTCGAGGACGGGGATGTGCCGCCGCTCCGTGAGGACGGGGATGTGCCGCCTCTCCGTGAGGACGGGGATGTGCCGCCTCTCCGTGAGGACGGGGATGTGCCGCCTCTCCGTGAGGACGGGGATGTGCCGCCTCTCCGTGAGGACGGGGATGTGCCGCCGCTCCGTAAGGACGGGGATGTGCAGCCGCTCCGTAAGGACGGGGATGTGCAGCCGCTCCGTAAGAACGGGGATGTGCCGCCGCTCCGTCAGGCCGGGGATGTGCCGCCTCTCCGCGAGGACGGGGATGTGCCGCCGCTCCGCGAGGACGGGGATGTGCCGCCGCTCCGCGAGGACGGGGATGTGCCGCCGCTCGAGGACGGGGATGTGCCGCCGCTCGAGGACGGGGATGTGCCGCCGCTCCGTGAGGACGGGGATGTGCCGCCGCTCCGTGAGGACGGGGATGTGCCGCCGCTCCGTGAGGACGGGGATGTGCCGCCGCTCCGTGAGGACGGGGATGTGCCGCCTCTCCGTGAGGACGGGGATGTGCCGCCTCTCCGTGAGGACGGGGATGTGCCGCCTCTCCGTGAGGACGGGGATGTGCCGCCTCTCCGTGAGGACGGGGATGTGCCGCCTCTCCGTGAGGACGGGGATGTGCCGCCTCTCCGTGAGGACGGGGATGTGCCGCCTCTCCGTGAGGACGGGGATGTGCCGCCTCTCCGTGAGGACGGGGATGTGCCGCCTCTCCGTGAGGACGGGGATGTGCCGCCTCTCCGTGAGGACGGGGATGTGCCGCCTCTCCGTGAGGACGGGGATGTGCCGCCTCTCCGTGAGGACGGGGATGTGCCGCCTCTCCGTGAGGACGGGGATGTGCCGCCTCTCCGTGAGGACGGGGATGTGCCGCCTCTCCGTGAGGACGGGGATGTGCCGCCTCTCCGTGAGGACGGGGATGTGCCGCCTCTCCGTGAGGACGGGGATGTGCCGCCTCTCCGTGAGGACGGGGATGTGCCGCCTCTCCGTGAGGACGGGGATGTGCCGCCTCTCCGTGAGGACGGGGATGTGCCGCCTCTCCGTGAGGACGGGGATGTGCCGCCTCTCCGTGAGGACGGGGATGTGCCGCCTCTCCGTGAGGACGGGGATGTGCAGCCGCTCCGTAAGGACGGGGATGTGCAGCCGCTCCGTAAGAACGGGGATGTGCCGCCGCTCCGTGAGGACGGGGATGTGCCGCCTCTCCGTGAGGACGGGGATGTGCCGCCTCTCCGTGAGGACGGGGATGTGCCGCCTCTCCGTAAGGACGGGGATGTGCAGCCGCTCCGTAAGGACGGGGATGTGCAGCCGCTCCGTAAGAACGGGGATGTGCCGCCGCTCCGTCAGGCCGGGGATGTGCCGCCTCTCCGCGAGGACGGGGATGTGCCGCCGCTCCGCGAGGACGGGGATGTGCCGCCGCTCCGCGAGGACGGGGATGTGCCGCCGCTCCGCGATGCCGGGGATGTGCCGCCGCTCCGCGAGGACGGGGATGTGCCGCCGCTCGAGGACGGGGATGTGCCGCCTCTCCGTGAGGACGGGGATGTGCCGCCTCTCCGTGAGGACGGGGATGTGCCGCCTCTCCGTGAGGACGGGGATGTGCCGCCTCTCCGTGAGGACGGGGATGTGCCGCCGCTCCGTAAGGACGGGGATGTGCAGCCGCTCCGTAAGGACGGGGATGTGCAGCCGCTCCGTAAGAACGGGGATGTGCCGCCGCTCCGTCAGGCCGGGGATGTGCCGCCTCTCCGCGAGGACGGGGATGTGCCGCCGCTCCGCGAGGACGGGGATGTGCCGCCGCTCCGCGAGGACGGGGATGTGCCGCCGCTCCGCGAGGACGGGGATGTGCCGCCGCTCCGCGATGCCGGGGATGTGCCGCCGCTCCGCGAGGACGGGGATGTGCCGCCGCTCGAGGACGGGGATGTGCCGCCTCTCCGTGAGGACGGGGATGTGCCGCCTCTCCGTGAGGACGGGGATGTGCCGCCTCTCCGTGAGGACGGGGATGTGCCGCCTCTCCGTGAGGACGGGGATGTGCCGCCTCTCCGTGAGGACGGGGATGTTGTGCCGCCTCTCCGTGAGGACGGGGATGTGCCGCCGCTCCGTGAGGACGGGGATGTGCAGCCGCTCCGTAAGGACGGGGATGTGCCGCCGCTCCGTAAGGACGGGGATGTGCAGCCGCTCCGTGAGGACGGGGATGTGCCGCCGCTCCGTGAGGACGGGGATGTGCCGCCGCTCCGTGAGGACGGGGATGTGCCGCCGCTCCGTGAGGACGGGGATGTGCCGCCGCTCCGTGAGGACGGGGATGTGCCGCCGCTCCGCGAGGACGGGGATGTGCCGCCGCTCCGCGAGGACGGGGATGTGCCGCCGCTCCGCGAGGACGGGGATGTGCCGCCGCTCGAGGACGGGGATGTGCCGCCTCTCCGTGAGGACGGGGATGTGCCGCCTCTCCGTGAGGACGGGGATGTGCCGCCGCTCCGTGAGGACGGGGATGTGCCGCCGCTCCGTGAGGACGGGGATGTGCCGCCGCTCCGCGAGGACGGGGATGTGCCGCCGCTCCGCGAGGACGGGGATGTGCCGCCGCTCCGCGAGGACGGGGATGTGCCGCCGCTCCGCGAGGACGGGGATGTGCAGCCGCTCCGCGAGGACGGGGATGTGCAGCCGCTCCGTAAGAACGGGGATGTGCCGCCGCTCCGTCAGGCCGGGGATGTGCCGCCTCTCCGCGAGGACGGGGATGTGCCGCCTCTCCGCGAGGACGGGGATGTGCCGCCTCTCCGCGAGGACGGGGATGTGCCGCCTCTCCGCGAGGACGGGGATGTGCCGCCGCTCCGCGAGGACGGGGATGTGCCGCCGCTCCGCGAGGACGGGGATGTGCCGCCGCTCCGCGAGGACGGGGATGTGCCGCCGCTCCGCGAGGACGGGGATGTGCCGCCGCTCCGCGAGGACGGGGATGTGCCGCCGCTCCGCGATGCCGGGGATGTGCCGCCGCTCCGCGAGGACGGGGATGTGCCGCCGCTCGAGGACGGGGATGTGCCGCCTCTCCGTGAGGACGGGGATGTGCCGCCTCTCCGTGAGGACGGGGATGTGCCGCCTCTCCGTGAGGACGGGGATGTGCCGCCGCTCCGTAAGGACGGGGATGTGCCGCCGCTCCGTGAGGACGGGGATGTGCCGCCGCTCCGCGAGGACGGGGATGTGCCGCCGCTCCGCGAGGACGGGGATGTGCCGCCGCTCCGCGAGGACGGGGATGTGCCGCCGCTCCGCGAGGACGGGGATGTGCCGCCGCTCCGCGAGGACGGGGATGTGCCGCCGCTCCGCGAGGACGGGGATGTGCCGCCGCTCCGCGAGGACGGGGATGTGCCGCCGCTCCGCGAGGACGGGGATGTGCCGCCGCTCCGCGAGGACGGGGATGTGCCGCCGCTCCGCGAGGACGGGGATGTGCCGCCTCTCCGCGAGGACGGGGATGTGCCGCCTCTCCGCGAGGACGGGGATGTGCCGCCTCTCCGTGAGGACGGGGATGTGCCGCCTCTCCGCGAGGACGGGGATGTGCTGCCGCTCCTTACGGACGGGGATGTGCTGCCGCTCCTTAAGCGCGGGGATGTGCTGCCGCGCCGTAAGGACGGGGATGTGCCGCCGCTCCGTAAGGACGGGGATGTGCTGCCGCTCCGTAAGGACGGGGATGTGCTGCCGCTCCGTAAGGACGGGGATGTGCTGCCGCTCCTTAAGGACGGGGATGTGCTGCCGCTCCTTAAGCGCGGGGATGTGCTGCCGCGCCGTAAGGACGGGGATGTGCCGCCGCTCCGTAAGGACGGGGATGTGCCACTGAGAAGGAGAGCCCACAGTGCTTGGTAGCGGGCCGCGTTGGTGGCATTGTGTTTTCCACAGAGCGTGCAAAGAAGGTGTTTAGCCTGTCCGGAAGCAAGACGTCGGTCTCGGCGGCGTGGCTGGTTTTCCTTTTGTAGTCCGTGATTGTCAGAAGTCCCTACCACATGCGTGTCGTGTCTGAACCGTTGAATTGCGACTCCACTATCTCTATACTGACGTTTAGCTTGTTTGATTGCCATGTAGGGTGTGAATAACTATACTGTTTATATTGTGCCATATTACCAGTCGCCTTTCCATGGTTAAATGCGGTGGTTCGCACTTTCAGTTCCGCACGAATGCCGCCATCTATCCATGGTTTCTGATTAGGGTAGGTTTTAATAGTCACAGTGGGTACAACATCTCCTATACACTTCCTTAAGAACTCAGTCACGTATCCCCGTGTATGTGTCTGGATTATTTTCGCACGCTACCCGGAACACATCCCAGTCCACGTGATCAAAACAATCCTGGAGCGTGGATTCTGATTGGTCAAATCAGCGTTGAATATACGAAGCGCGGGCACTTCCCGTTTGAGTTTCTGCCTATAGGACGGGAGGAGCAAGATAGAGTCGTGGTCAGATTTCCCGAAAGTAGGGCGGGGGAGGGCCTTGTAAGCATCCCGGAAGTTTGAATAGCAATGGTCGAGTGTCTTAGTAGCGTGAGTAGGACAGTCAATATATTGATAGAATTTCGGCAACCTAGTCCTCAGATTTGCTTTGTTAAAATCCCCATCTACAATAAATGCAGCCTCAGGATATGTGGTTTCCAGTGAAGTTCTTTATGAGCCGTCAAGGTTTCAAGGTGTAAATGGCCGTGGAGATGACGGAGGAGAATTCTCTTGGGAAATAATATGGTCGCCATTTAATTGTGAGGTATTCTAGGTCGGGTGAACAAAATGACTTTAGTTCCTAGAACTACACCATGAGTTGTTAATCATGAACCCCCCCCCCCCCTTTCTGCTTCCCACAGATATATTTATTCCTGTCTGCGCGATGTACTGAGAATCCTGCCGGCATTACCGATTCCGACAGAGTATCCCGAGAGAGCCATGTTTCCGTGAAACAAAGTATGTTACAAGGCCCCGATGTCTCTCTGGAAAGAGATCTTTGCTCTAAGCTCATCAACTTTGTTATCCAAAGACTGAACATTAGCTAGTAATATAGTCAGAAGCGGCAAGCCGCCTCGAGTGCCTCTCCTCTGCCGGGGATGTTTTGGGTCGGCCTCTGAAATAAGTTCAATTGCTCCGGGGAAGTCGTATTCCTGGTCGTAATGCTGGTAGTTGTGGTGAGTTACCGCCGCTCTAATATCCAATAGTTCTTCCCGGCTGTATGTAATGACACAAAACATTTCCTGAGCTACTAATGTAAAAAATAATATATAAAAAAACAAAAATACTGGAAAGTTTTCTAAGAGCTGCCATCTTCTTACACATACACTACCAGTCAAAAGTTTTAGAACACCTACTCATTCAAGGGTTTTTCTTAATTTTTACTATTTTCTATATTGTAGAATAATAGTGAAGACATCAAAACTATGAAATAACAAATATGGAATCATGTAGTAACCAAAAAAGTGTTAAACAAATCAAAATATATTTTATATTTGAGATTCTTCAAATAGCCACCCTTTGCCTTGATGACAGCTTTGCACAATCTTGGCATTCTCTCAACCAGCTTCACCTGGAATGGTTTTCTAACAGTCGTGAAGGAGTTCCCACATATGCTTAGCACTTGTTGGCTGCCTAATCTTCACTCTGCGGGCCGACTCACCCCTAACCATCTCAATTTGGTTTGTGTTGAGGCACAGATCTGGGGAAGGGTCCTAAAACATTTCTGCAGCATTGAAGGTGTCCAAGAACACAGTGGCCTCCATCATTTTTAAATGGAAGAATTTTGGAACCCCCAAGACTTCCTAGAGCCGAGCAATTGGGGGAGAAGGGCCTTGGTCAGGGAGGTGACCAAGAACCCAATGGTCACTGACAGAGCTCCAGAGTTCCTATGTGAAGATGGGAGAACCTTCCAGAAGGACAACCGTCTCTGTAACACTCCACAATCAGGTGTTTATGGTAGAGTGGCCAGACGGAAGCCACTCCTCAGTAAAAGGCACATGACAGCCCGCTTGGAGTTTGCCTAAAGGCACCTAAAGGACTCTCTGACCATGAGCAACAAGATTCTCTGGTCTGATGAAAGTAAAATTCAACTATCTGGTCTGAATGCCAAGCGTCACGTCTGGAGGAAACCTGGCACCATCCCTACGGTGAAGCATGGTGGTGGCAGCATCATGCTGTGGGGATGTTTTTCAGCGGCAGAGACTGGGAGACTAGTCAGGATCAAAGCAAAGATGAACGGAGCAAAGTACAGAGAGATCCTTGATGAAAACCTGCTCCAGAGCCCTTAGGACCTCAGACTGGGGCGAATGTTCACCTTCCAACAGGACAACGACCCTAAGCACACAGGCAAGACAACGCAGGAGTGGCTTCAGAACAAGTCTCAATGTCCTTGAATGGCCGAGCCAGAGCCCGGACTTGAACCTGAACAAACATCTCTGGAGAGACCTGAAAATAGCTGTGCAGCAACGCTCCCCATCCAAGCTGACAGATCTTGAGAGGATCTGCAGGGAAGATACTCCCCAAATACAGGTGTGCCAAGCTTGTAGCGTCACACTATAAGATTCAATGCTGTAATCGCTGCCAAAGGTGCTTCAACAAAGTACTGAGTGAAGGGTATGAATACTTATGTAAATTGAATTTTTCCTTTTTTTAAATAAAACTTTTTTTCTAACATTTCTAAAAACCTGTTTTTCCTTCGTCATTACTGGATATTGTGTGTAAATTGAGGGGGAATAACAATTTAATACATTTTAGAATAAGGATGTAACGTAACAAAATGTGGGAAAAGTCAGTGGGTCTGAATACTTTCCGAAGGCACCACTCTGTGTTGGGACCTCCCATCTGATAGTCACTCCTGGGTAGTATACCACTCTGTGTTGGGACCTCCCATCTGATCCAGTTAGAGACTCCTGTACCTGATCTCTCTGGTACCTCCCATCTGATCCAGTTAGAGACTCCTGTACCTGATCTCTCTGGTACCTCCCATCTGATCCAGTTAGAGACTCCTGGACCTGATCTCTCTGGTACCTCCCATCTGATCCAGTTAGAGACTCCTGGACCTGATCTCTCTGGTACCTCCCATATGATCCAGTTAGAGACTCCTGGACCTGATCTCTCTGGTACCTCCCATCTGATCCCGTTAGAGACTCCTGGGCCTGATCTCTCTGGTACCTCCCATCTGATCCAGTTAGAGACTCCTGGACCTGATCTCTCATCTGATCCAGTTAGAGACTCCTGGACCTGATCTCTCTGGTACCTCCCATCTGATCCCGTTAGAGACTCCTGGGCCTGATCTCTCATCTGATCCAGTTAGAGACTCCTGGACCTGATCTCTCTGGTACCTCCCATCTGATCCAGTTAGAGACTCCTGGACCTGATCTCTCTGGTACCTCCCATCTGATCCAGTTAGACTCCTGGACCTGATCTCTCTGGTACCTCCCATCTGATCCCGTTAGAGACTCCTGGACCTGATCTCTCTGGTACCTCCCATCTGATCCAGTTAGAGACTCCTGGACCTGATCTCTCTGGTACCTCCCATCTGATCCAGTTAGAGACTCCTGGACCTGATCTCTCTGGTACCTCCCATCTGATCCAGTTAGAGACTCCTGGACCTGATCTCTCTGGTACCTCCCATCTGATCCAGTTAGAGACTCCTGGACCTGATCTCTCTGGTACCTCCCATCTGATCCAGTTAGAGACTCCTGGACCTGATCTCTCTGGTACCTCCCATCTGATCCAGTTAGAGACTCCTGGACCTGATCTCTCTGGTACCTCCCATCTGATCCAGTTAGAGACTCCTGGACCTGATCTCTCTGGTACCTCCCATCTGATCCAGTTAGACTCCTGGACCTGATCTCTCTGGTACCTCCCATCTGATCCAGTTAGAGACTCCTGGACCTGATCTCTCTGGTACCTCCCATCTGATCCAGTTAGAGACTCCTGGACCTGATCTCTCTGGTACCTCCCATCTGATCCAGTTAGAGACTCCTGGACCTGATCTCTCTGGTACCTCCCATCTGATCCAGTTAGAGACTCCTGGACCTGATCTCTCTGGTACCTCCCATCTGATCCAGTTAGAGACTCCTGGACCTGATCTCTCTGGTACCTCCCATCTGATCCAGTTAGAGACTCCTGGACCTGATCTCTCTGGTACCTCCCATCTGATCCAGTTAGACTCCTGGACCTGATCTCTCTGGTACCTCCCATCTGATCCCGTTAGAGACTCCTGGACCTGATCTCTCTGGTACCTCCCATCTGATCCAGTTAGAGACTCCTGGACCTGATCTCTCTGGTACCTCCCATCTGATCCAGTTAGAGACTCCTGGACCTGATCTCTCTGGTACCTCCCATCTGATCCAGTTAGAGACTCCTGGACCTGATCTCTCTGGTACCTCCCATCTGATCCAGTTAGAGACTCCTGGACCTGATCTCTCTGGTACCTCCCATCTGATCCAGTTAGAGACTCCTGGACCTGATCTCTCTGGTACCTCCCATCTGATCCAGTTAGAGACTCCTGGACCTGATCTCTCTGGTACCTCCCATCTGATCCAGTTAGAGACTCCTGGACCTGATCTCTCTGGTACCTCCCATCTGATCCAGTTAGAGACTCCTGGACCTGATCTCTCTGGTACCTCCCATCTGATCCAGTTAGAGACTCCTGGACCTGATCTCTCTGGTACCTCCCATCTGATCCAGTTAGAGACTCCTGGACCTGATCTCTCTGGTACCTCCCATCTGATCCAGTTAGAGACTCCTGGACCTGATCTCTCTGGTACCTCCCATCTGATCCAGTTAGAGACTCCTGGACCTGATCTCTCTGGTACCTCCCATCTGATCCAGTTAGAGACTCCTGGACCTGATCTCTCTGGTACCTCCCATCTGATCCAGTTAGAGACTCCTGGACCTGATCTCTCTGGTACCTCCCATCTGATCCAGTTAGAGACTCCTGGACCTGATCTCTCTGGTACCTCCCATCTGATCCAGTTAGAGACTCCTGGACCTGATCTCTCTGGTACCTCCCATCTGATCCAGTTAGAGACTCCTGGACCTGATCTCTCTGGTACCTCCCATCTGATCCAGTTAGAGACTCCTGGACCTGATCTCTCTGGTACCTCCCATCTGATCCAGTTAGAGACTCCTGGACCTGATCTCTCTGGTACCTCCCATCTGATCCAGTTAGAGACTCCTGGACCTGATCTCTCTGGTACCTCCCATCTGATCCAGTTAGAGACTCCTGGACCTGATCTCTCTGGTACCTCCCATCTGATCCAGTTAGAGACTCCTGGACCTGATCTCTCTGGTACCTCCCATCTGATCCAGTTAGAGACTCCTGGACCTGATCTCTCTGGTACCTCCCATCTGATCCAGTTAGAGACTCCTGGACCTGATCTCTCTGGTACCTCCCATCTGATCCAGTTAGAGACTCCTGGACCTGATCTCTCTGGTACCTCCCATCTGATCCAGTTAGAGACTGCAACGCTGCTGGGTTTTTCCATTCTCAGCAGTTTCCCGTGTGTATTAACAATGGTCCACCACCCAAAGGACACCCAGCCTCCTGGACACAACTGTGGGAAGCATTGGAGTCATGGGCCAGTATCCCTGTGGGCCGCTTTCAACACCTTGTAGAGTCCACGTCCCGACGAATTGAGGCTGTTCTGAGGGCAAAAGGGGGCTGCAACTCAATATTAGGAAGATGTGATGTTTTGTACTCTGTGTATGTCAGATCTTGTCTATCCAATGAGTTTAAGCGTTTTTGATAATAAACCTTGAATATTCCTTTACTATCGCTAATTCACTACTGATAAATGCAGATTAAAATATATATATATATATTTTTACAATAAATAAAGATAAATCTGGATATTAATGTATGTCATTTACCAGATGTTGGATTACATAATGTGATCTGAGATTCTAATATGAATAATTGTAGGATTTTTCTCTCGCAAAAACAAGTCGCTCTTGATATGTTAATTTTGTTGCAATGTCAGATTTCGTGTTAATCCCATGTGGATTTGAGTAATCATTTGAATTATTTTCTGCGCAGGTTCAGAGTAAATGACATCGGGAGTCACACAGACAGAGCCCCAGGTCAGCAACAACCAGGTTGGTTAGGTGTCAGCTATTGACCATCAATCACACGGATACAGGAATAGAGGCTAGCGCCCGCTGCTCCACTTTAATGATAAACACACAGCAGAAATAACAATAATGTGCCAGTACTGTAATCATATACCTAGTAACAGTACTGTAATCACCTAGTAACAGTACTGTAATCACCTAGTAACAGTACTGTAATCACCTAGTAACAGTACTGTAATCACCTAGTAACAGTACTGTAATCACCTAGTAACAGTACTGTAATCATATACCTAGTAACAGTACTGTAATCATATACCTAGTAACAGTACTGTAATCATATACCTAGTAACAGTACTGTAATCATATACCTAGTAACAGTACTGTAATCACCTAGTAACAGTACTGTAATCATATACACCAAAAGTAATATAACAGTACTGTAATCACCTAGAAAGTAATATAACAGTACTGTAATCAACTTCTAAACCAAAATAATTGTAATATAACAGTAATAATAGTACTGTAATTATATAATAGCAGTGATATCCCTTATAGTACAGTAATAACAGTATTAGCGGTAGTAAGGCCATCTGCTTTAACATCAGGAATAATTGATTTATTACTTTGTAAGCTGAATAAAACCCTGGGAAAGGGGACCGTTTCCCGATCCACAGTCGACACTTCTACACCTGAACACAGAAACAGGCCATCTCTCTGTCCTGAACCAGTCCCATTCTGCCCCACCACTTCCTGAAGAGCGAAGGTTCATTCAAATGGACTGTTGTGAGGAACATGGTGGAAACATGGTGGAAACGCCACCTCTTGTCCATCGTGTAAATCCTGCTCCTAAATTCACGAAGGGGAATGAGGAGAGAAACAAGGGTTGGGTTACAGTGTGGGGTCAGAGGTCAATCTGAGGGTGAGACCTTCAGCTCCTCACAGCTCCTCAGAACGTCATCCAGAAAGGCCACCACCACCACACTCCTCTCCTCTTCTCCTCCATCCCTCCCCTCATCACC
>NC_074677.1:2597357-2617357 GCF_029448725.1 Salvelinus fontinalis
GATGCTACCCTCCACAACACTATGTCACCAGGACATATACAGGATACTACCCTCCACAACACTATGTCACCAGGACATATACAGGATACTACCCTCCACAACACTATGTCACCAGGACATATACAGGATACTACCCTCCACAACACTATGTCACCAGGACATATACAGGATACTACCCTCCACAACACTATGTCACCAGGACATATACAGGATACTACCCTCCATAACACTATGTCACCAGGACATATACAGGATACTACCCTCCACAACACTATGTCACCAGGATATATACAGGATACTACCCTCCACAACACTATGTCACCAGGACATATACAGGATACTACCAACCACAACACTATGTCACCAGGACATATACAGGATGCTACCCTCCACAACACTATGTCACCAGGACATATACAGGATACTACCCTCCACAACACTATGTCACCAGGACATATACAGGATACTACCCTCCACAACATAACCTTCACTATGTCACCAGGACATATACAGGATTCTACCCTCCACAACACTATGTCACCAGGACATATACAGGATACTACCCTCCACAACACTATGTCACCAGGACATATACAGGATACTACCCTCCACAACACTATGTCACCAGGACATATACAGGATACTACCCTCCACAACACTATGTCACCAGGACATATACAGGATACTACCCTCCACAACACTATGTCACCAGGACATATACAGGATACTACCCTCCACAACACTATGTCACCTGGTTATATACAGGATACTACCCTCCACAACACTATGTCACCAGGACATATACAGGATGCTACCCTCCACAACACTATGTCACCAGGACATATACAGGATACTACCCTCCACAACATAACCTTCACTATGTCACCAGGACATATACAGGATATTACCCTCCACAACACTATGTCACCAGGACATATACAGGATACTACCCTCCACAACACTATGTCACCAGGACATATACAGGATACTAACCTCCATAACACTATGTCACCAGGACATATACAGGATACTACCCTCCACAACACTATGTCACCAGGACATATACAGGATACTACCCTCTACAACACTATGTCACCAGGACATATACAGGATACTACCCTCCACAACATAACCTTCACTATGTCACCAGGACATATACAGGATACTACCCTCCACAACATAACCTTCACTATGTCACCAGGACATATACAGGATACTACCCTCCACAACACTATGTCACCAGGACATATACAGGATACTACCCTCCACAATATAACCTTCACTATGTCACCAGGACATATACAGGATACTACCCTCCACAACACTATGTCACCAGGACATATACAGGATACTACCCTCCACAACATAACCTTCACTATGTCACCAGGACATATACAGGATACTACCCTCCACAACACTATGTCACCAGGATATATACAGGATACTACCCTCTACTACATAACCTTCACTATGTCACCAGGACATATACAGGATACTACCCTCCACAACAGAACCTTCACTATGTCACCAGGACATCTACAGGATACTACCCTCCACAACATAACCTTCACTATGTCACCAGGACATATACAGGATACTACCCTCCACAACACTATGTCACCAGGACATATACAGGATACTACCCTCCACAACACTATGTCACCAGGACGTATACAGGATACTACCCTCCACAACACTATGTCACCAGGACATATACAGGATACTACCCTCCACAACACTATGTCACCAGGATATATACAGGATACTACCCTCTACTACACTATGTCACCAGGACATATACAGGATGCTACCCTCTACAACACTATGTCACCAGGACATATACAGGATACTACCCTCCACAACACTATGTCACCAGGACATATACAGGATACTACCCTCCACAACACTATGTCACCAGGACATATACAGGATACTACCCTCCACAACACTATGTCACCAGGACGTATACAGGATACTACCCTCTACAACACTATGTCACCAGGACGTATACAGGATACTACCCTTCACAACATAACCTTCACTATGTCACCAGGACATATACAGGATGCTACCCTCCACAACACTATGTCACCAGGACATATACAGGATACTACCCTCCACAACACTATGTCACCAGGACATATACAGGATACTACCCTCCACAACATAACCTTCACTATGTCACCAGGACATATACAGGATACTACCCTCCACAACACTATGTCACCAGGACATATACAGGATACTACCCTCCACAACATAACCTTCACTATGTCACCAGGACATATACAGGATATTACCCTCCACAACACTATGTCACCAGGACATATACAGGATACTACCCTCCACAACACTATGTCACCAGGACATATACAGGATACTACCCTCCATAAAACACTATGTCACCAGGACGTATACAGGATACTACCCTCCACAACACTATGTCACCAGGACATATACAGGATACTACCCTCCACAACACTATGTCACCAGGACATATACAGGATATTACCCTCCACAACACTATGTCACCAGGACATATACAGGATACTACCCCCCATAACATAACCTTCACTATGTCACCCTTACATATACAGGATACTACCCTCCACAACACTATGTCACCAGGACATATACAGGATATTACCCTCCACAACACTATGTCACCAGGACATATACAGGATACTACCCTCCACAACACTATGTCACCAGGACATATACAGGATACTACCCTCCACAATAGTATGTCACCAGGACATATACAGGATACTACCCTCCACAACACTATGTCACCAGGACATATACAGGATACTAACCTCCACAACACTATGTCACCAGGACATATACAGGATACTACCCTCCACAACACTATGTCACCAGGACATATACAGGATACTACCCTCCACAACACTATGTCACCAGGACATATACAGGATACTACCCTCCACAACACTATGTCACCAGGACATATACAGGATACTACCCTCCACAACACTATGTCACCAGGACATATACAGGATACTACCCTCCACAACACTATGTCACCAGGACATATACAGGATACTACCCTCCACAACACTATGTCACCAGGACATATACAGGATACTACCCTCCATAACACTATGTCACCAGGACATATACAGGATACTACCCTCCACAACACTATGTCACCAGGACATATACAGGATACTACCCTCCACTACACTATGTCACCAGGACGTATACAGGATACTACCCTCCACAACACTATGTCACCAGGACGTATACAGGATACTACCCTCCACAACAGTATGTCACCAGGACATATACAGGATACTACCCTCCACAACACTATGTCACCAGGACATATACAGGA
Organism: Salvelinus fontinalis; assembly: GCF_029448725.1. Lineage (NCBI taxonomy): Eukaryota > Metazoa > Chordata > Actinopteri > Salmoniformes > Salmonidae > Salvelinus > Salvelinus fontinalis. Next base: position 2,600,713 of record NC_074677.1, read on the forward strand.
TACTGCCCTCCATAACACTATGTCACCAGGACATATACAGGATACTACCCTCCACAACACTATGTCACCAGGACATATACAGGATACTACCCTCCACAACATAACCTTCACTATGTCACCAGGACATATACAGGATACTACCCTCCACAACACTATGTCACCAGGACATATACAGGATACTACCCTCTACAACACTATGTCACCAGGACATATACAGGATACTACCCTCCACAACACTATGTCACCAGGACATATACAGGATACTACCCTCCACAACACTATGTCACCAGGACATATACAGGATACTACCCTCCACAACACTATGTCACCAGGACATATACAGGATACTACCCTCCACTACACTATGTCACCAGGACATATACAGGATACTACCCTCCACAACACTATGTCACCAGGACATATACAGGATACTACCAACCCACAACCCTACACTATGTGGAGGGTTGTGGGACACAGGGTTGTACAGAGACAGAGGATACTGGTTCATCCACACAGGGTTGTACAGAGACAGAGGACACTGGTTCATCCACACAGGGTCTGTACAGAGACAGAGGACACTGGTTCATCCACACAGGGTTGTACAGAGACAGAGGACACTGGTTCATCCACACAGGGTTGTACAGAGACAGAGGACACTGGTTCATCCACACAGGGTTGGACAGAGACAGAGGACAGGACACTGGTTCATCCACACAGGGTTGTACAGAGACAGAGGACACTGGTTCATCCACACAGGGTTGTACAGAGACAGAGGACACTGGTTCATCCACACAGGGTTGTACAGAGACAGAGGACACTGGTTCATCCACACAGGGTTGTACAGAGACAGAGGACACTGGTTCATCCACACAGGGTTGTACAGAGACAGAGGACACTGGTTCATCCACACAGGGTTGTACAGAGACAGAGGACACTGGTTCATCCACACAGGGTTGTACAGAGACAGAGGACACTGGTTCATCCACACAGGGTTGGACAGAGACAGAGGACACTGGTTCATCCACACAGGGTTGGACAGAGACAGAGGACACTGGTTCATCCACGCAGGGTTGGACAGAGACAGAGGACACTGGTTCATCCACACAGGGTTGGACAGAGACAGAGGACACTGGTTCATCCACACAGGGTTGTACAGAGACAGAGGACACTGGTTCATCCACACAGGGTTGGACAGAGACAGAGGACACTGAATCAAACAGCCTACCAGATGATACAAAGTGCTCATTGAAACAATTCAGCATTTCAGTTTTGTCAAATGCAGAAACAGAGTCCCTCAATACACATTAACATCAGGCTTAATAGCCTTCCAAAATGTTCTTGATTGATGATGATAAAAAACTATTTCATCCATTTTAGAATAAGGTTGTAACAACATGTGGAAAAAGTCAAGAGGTCTGAATACTGTCTGAATACTGTCTGAATACTGTCTGAATACTGTCTGAATACTGTCTGAATACTCTGTAGTGGTTCTCACCCTGTCCTTGTCTGAATACTGTCTGAATACTGTCTGAATACTGTCTGAATACTGTCTGAATACTCTGTAGTGGTTCTCACCCTGTCCTTGTCTGAATACTGTCTGAATACTGTCTGAATACTGTCTGAATACTGTCTGAATACTGTCTGAATACTGTCTGAATACTGTCTGAATACTGTCTGAATACTCTGTAGTGGTTCTCACCCTGTCCTTGTCTGAATACTGTCTGAATACTGTCTGAATACTGTCTGAATACTGTCTGAATACTGTCTGAATAATCTGTAGTGGTTCTCACCCTGTCCTTGTCTGAATACTGTCTGAATACTGTCTGAATACTGTCTGAATACTGTCTGAATACTGTCTGAATACTCTGTAGTGGTTCTCATCCTGTCCTTGTCTGAATACTGTCTGAATACTGTCTGAATACTGTCTGAATACTGTCTGAATACTCTGTAGTGGTTCTCACCCTGTCCTTGTCTGAATACTGTCTGAATACTGTCTGAATACTGTCTGAATACTGTCTGAATACTCTGTAGTGGTTCTCACCCTGTCCTTGTCTGAATACTGTCTGAATACTGTCTGAATACTGTCTGAATACTGTCTGAATACTGTCTGAATACTGTCTGAATACTCTGTAGTGGTTCTCACCCTGTCCTTGTCTGAATACTGTCTGAATACTGTCTGAATACTGTCTGAATAATCTGTAGTGGTTCTCACCCTGTCCTTGTCTGAATACTGTCTGAATACTGTCTGAATACTGTCTGAATACTCTGTAGTGGTTCTCACCCTGTCCTTGTCTGAATACTGTCTGAATACTGTCTGAATACTGTCTGAATACTGTCTGAATACTGTCTGAATACTGTCTGAATACTCTGTAGTGGTTCTCACCCTGTCCTTGTCTGAATACTGTCTGAATACTGTCTGAATACTGTCTGAATACTGTCTGAATACTCTGTAGTGGTTCTCATCCTGTCCTTGTCTGAATACTGTCTGAATACTGTCTGAATACTGTATGAATACTGTCTGAATACTGTCTGAATACTCTGTAGTGGTTCTCATCCTGTCCTTGTCTGAATACTGTCTGAATACTGTCTGAATACTGTCTGAATACTCTGTAGTGGTTCTCATCCTGTCCTTGTCTGAATACTGTCTGAATACTGTCTGAATACTGTCTGAATAATCTGTAGTGGTTCTCACCCTGTCCTTGTCTGAATACTGTCTGAATACTGTCTGAATACTGTCTGAATACTGTCTGAATACTGTCTGAATACTGTCTGAATACTCTGTAGTGGTTCTCATCCTGTCCTTGTCTGAATACTGTCTGAATACTGTCTGAATACTGTCTGAATAATCTGTAGTGGTTCTCACCCTGTCCTTGTCTGAATACTGTCTGAATACTGTCTGAATACTGTCTGAATACTCTGTAGTGGTTCTCACCCTGTCCTTGTCTGAATACTGTCTGAATAATCTGTAGTGGTTCTCACCCTGTCCTTGTCTGAATACTGTCTGAATACTGTCTGAATACCGTCTGAATACTCTGTAGTGGTTCTCATCCTGTCCTTGTCTGAATACTGTCTGAATACTGTCTGAATACTGTCTGAATACTGTCTGAATACTGTCTGAATACTGTCTGAATACTGTCTGAATACTCTGTAGTGGTTCTCACCCTGTCCTTGTCTGAATACTGTCTGAATACTGTCTGAATACTGTCTGAATACTCTGTAGTGGTTCTCATCCTGTCCTTGTCTGAATACTGTCTGAATACTGTCTGAATACTGTCTGAATACTGTCTGAATACTGTCTGAATACTGTCTGAATACTCTGTAGTGGTTCTCATCCTGTCCTTGTCTGAATACTGTCTGAATACTGTCTGAATACTGTCTGAATACTGTCTGAATACTGTCTGAATACTGTCTGAATACTCTGTAGTGGTTCTCATCCTGTCCTTGTCTGAATACTGTCTGAATACTGTCTGAATACTGTCTGAATACTGTCTGAATACTGTCTGAATACTGTCTGAATACTCTGTAGTGGTTCTCACCCTGTCCTTGTCTGAATACTGTCTGAATACTGTCTGAATACTGTCTGAATACTGTCTGAATACTCTGTAGTGGTTCTCACCCTGTCCTTGTCTGAATACTGTCTGAATACTGTCTGAATACTGTCTGAATACTGTCTGAATACTGTCTGAATACTCTGTAGTGGTTCTCATCCTGTCTTTGTCTGAATACTGTCTTAATACTGTCTGAATACTGTCTGAATACCGTCTGAATACCGTCTGAATACTCTGTAGTGGTTCTCATCCTGTCCTTGTCTGAATACTGTCTGAATACTGTCTGAATACTGTCTGAATACTGTCTGAATACTGTCTGAATACTGTCTGAATACTGTCTGAATACTCTGTAGTGGTTCTCACCCTGTCCTTGTCTGAATACTGTCTGAATACTGTCTGAATACTCTGTAGTGGTTCTCATCCTGTCCTTGTCTGAATACTGTCTGAATACTGTCTGAATACTGTCTGAATACTGTCTGAATACTCTGTAGTGGTTCTCACCCTGTCCTTGTCTGAATACTGTCTGAATACTGTCTGAATACTGTCTGAATACTCTGTAGTGGTTCTCATCCTGTCCTTGTCTGAATACTGTCTGAATACTGTCTGAATACTGTCTGAATACTGTCTGAATACTGTCTGAATACTGTCTGAATACTCTGTAGTGGTTCTCATCCTGTCCTTGTCTGAATACTGTCTGAATACTGTCTGAATACTGTCTGAATACTGTCTGAATACTGTCTGAATACTGTCTGAATACTGTCTGAATACTCTGTAGTGGTTCTCATCCTGTCCTTGTCTGAATACTGTCTGAATACTGTCTGAATACTGTCTGAATACTGTCTGAATACTGTCTGAATACTGTCTGAATACTCTGTAGTGGTTCTCACCCTGTCCTTGTCTGAATACTGTCTGAATACTGTCTGAATACTGTCTGAATACTGTCTGAATACTGTCTGAATACTCTGTAGTGGTTCTCACCCTGTCCTTGTCTGAATACTGTCTGAATACTGTCTGAATACTGTCTGAATACTGTCTGAATACTGTCTGAATACTCTGTAGTGGTTCTCATCCTGTCCTTGTCTGAATACTGTCTTAATACTGTCTGAATACTGTCTGAATACTGTCTGAATACTCTGTAGTGGTTCTCATCCTGTCCTTGTCTGAATACTGTCTGAATACTGTCTGAATACTGTCTGAATACTCTGTAGTGGTTCTCATCCTGTCCTTGTCTGAATACTGTCTGAATACTGTCTGAATACTGTCTGAATACTGTCTGAATACTGTCTGAATACTGTCTGAATACTCTGTAGTGGTTCTCATCCTGTCCTTGTCTGAATACTGTCTGAATACTGTCTGAATACTGTCTGAATACTGTCTGAATACTCTGTAGTGGTTCTCACCCTGTCCTTGTCTGAATACTGTCTGAATACTGTCTGAATACTGTCTGAATACTGTCTGAATACTGTCTGAATACTGTCTGAATACTCTGTAGTGGTTCTCATCCTGTCCTTGTCTGAATACTGTATGAATACTGTCTGAATACTGTCTGAATACTGTCTGAATACTGTCTGAATACTGTATGAATACTGTCTGAATACTGTCTGAATACTCTGTAGTGGTTCTCATCCTGTCCTTGTCTGAATACTGTCTGAATACTGTCTGAATACTGTCTGAATACTGTCTGAATACTGTCTGAATACTCTGTCGTGGTTCTCATCCTGTCCTTGTCTGAATACTGTCTGAATACTGTCTGAATACTGTCTGAATACTGTCTGAATACTGTCTGAATACTCTGTAGTGGTTCTCATCCTGTCCTTGTCTGAATACTGTCTGAATACTGTCTGAATACTGTCTGAATACTGTCTGAATACTGTCTGAATACTGTCTGAATACTCTGTAGTGGTTCTCATCCTGTCCTTGTCTGAATACTGTCTGAATACTGTCTGAATACTGTCTGAATACTGTCTGAATACTCTGTAGTGGTTCTCACCCTGTCCTTGTCTGAATACTGTCTGAATACTGTCTGAATACTGTCTGAATACTGTCTGAATACTGTCTGAATACTGTCTGAATACTGTCTGAATACTCTGTAGTGGTTCTCATCCTGTCCTTGTCTGAATACTGTATGAATACTGTCTGAATACTGTCTGAATACTGTCTGAATACTGTCTGAATACTGTCTGAATACTCTGTAGTGGTTCTCATCCTGTCCTTGTCTGAATACTGTCTGAATACTGTCTGAATACTGTCTGAATACTGTCTGAATACTGTCTGAATACTCTGTCGTGGTTCTCATCCTGTCCTTGTCTGAATACTGTCTGAATACTGTCTGAATACTGTCTGAATACTGTCTGAATACTGTCTGAATACTGTCTGAATACTCTGTAGTGGTTCTCATCCTGTCCTTGTCTGAATACTGTCTGAATACTGTCTGAATACTGTCTGAATACTGTCTGAATACTCTGTAGTGGTTCTCACCCTGTCCTTGTCTGAATACTGTCTGAATACTGTCTGAATACTGTCTGAATACTGTCTGAATACTGTCTGAATACTGTCTGAATACTGTCTGAATACTGTCTGAATACTCTGTAGTGGTTCTCATCCTGTCCTTGTCTGAATACTGTATGAATACTGTCTGAATACTGTCTGAATACTGTCTGAATACTGTCTGAATACTGTATGAATACTGTCTGAATACTGTCTGAATACTGTCTGAATACTGTCTGAATACTGTCTGAATACTGTCTGAATACTGTCTGAATACTCTGTAGTGGTTCTCATCCTGTCCTTGTCTGAATACTGTCTGAATACTGTCTGAATACTGTCTGAATACTGTCTGAATACTGTCTGAATACTGTCTGAATACTCTGTAGTGGTTCTCATCCTGTCCTTGTCTGAATACTGTCTGAATACTGTCTGAATACTGTCTGAATACTGTCTGAATACTGTCTGAATACTGTCTGAATACTCTGTAGTGGTTCTCATCCTGTCCTTGTCTGAATACTGTCTGAATACTGTCTGAATACTGTCTGAATACTGTCTGAATACTCTGTAGTGGTTCTCATCCTGTCCTTGTCTGAATACTGTCTGAATACTGTCTGAATACTGTCTGAATAATCTGTAGTGGTTCTCATCCTGTCCTTGTCTGAATACTGTCTGAATACTGTCTGAATACTGTCTGAATACTGTCTGAATACTGTCTGAATACTGTCTGAATACTCTGTAGTGGTTCTCACCCTGTCCTTGTCAAAAGCAGCCTTGGTGGCTGACTGCAGCATCTGGAGCACCAACATGTCAGACAACTCCTCCTGGAAAACCTCCCCAACACATCCCCTGAGAGGGGGAGGAGAGAGAGAGGGGGAGGAGAGAGAGCACAGGGGGAGGAGAGAGAGAGCACAGGGGGAGGAGAGAGAGAGCACAGGGGGAGGAGAGAGAGAGGGGGAGGACAGAGAGAGGGGGAGGACAGAGAGAGGGGGAGGAGAGAGAGAGGGGGAGGACAGAGAGAGGGGGAGGACAGAGAGAGGGGGAGGAGAGAGAGAGGGGGAGGAGAGAGAGAGCACAGGGGGAGGAGAGAGAGAGGGGGAGGAGAGAGAGAGCACAGGGGGAGGAGAGAGAGAGGGAGAGGAGAGAGGGGGAGGAGAGAGAGAGGGAGAGGAGAGAGGGGGAGGAGAGAGAGAGGGAGAGGAGAGAGGGGGAGGAGAGGAGAGAGCACAGGGGGAGGAGAGAGAGAGGGGGAGAGGAGAGAGAGAGGGGGAGAGGAGAGAGACAGGGGGAGGAGAGAGAGAGCACAGGGGGAGGAGAGAGAGAGGGGGAGGAGAGGAGAGAGACAGGGGGAGGAGAGGAGAGGGGGAGGAGAGAGAGAGCACAGGGGGAGGAGATAGAGAGCACAGGGGGAGGAGAGAGAGATCACAGGGGGAGGAGAGAGAGAGCACAGGGGGAGGAGAGAGAGAGGGGGAGGAGAGAGAGAGGGGGAGGACAGAGAGAGGGGGAGGACAGAGAGAGAGAGGGGGAGGAGAGAGAGAGCACAGGGGGAGGAGAGAGAGAGGGGGAGGAGAGAGGGGGAGGAGAGAGAGAGCACAGGGGGAGGAGAGAGAGAGGGGGAGGAGAGAGAGAGCACAGGGGGAGGAGAGAGAGAGGGAGAGGAGAGAGGGGGAGGAGAGGAGAGAGCACAGGGGGAGGAGAGAGAGAGGGGGAGAGGAGAGAGACAGGGGGAGGAGAGAGAGAGCACAGGGGGAGGAGAGAGAGAGGGGGAGGAGAGGAGAGAGACAGGGGGAGGAGAGGAGAGGGGGAGGAGAGAGAGAGCACAGGGGGAGGAGAGAGAGAGCACAGGGGGAGGAGAGAGAGAGCGCAGGGGAGGAGAGGGAGAGAGGAAATAGGAGATGAGAGGGGAGAAGGGAGAGAGGGACGAGAGAGACAGGAGTGAGAGGGGAGAAGGGAGAGAGGGACGAGAGAGACAGGAGATGAGAGGGGAGAAGGGAGAGAGGGACGAGAGAGACAGGAGATGAGAGGGGAGAAGGGAGAGAGGGACGAGAGAGACAGGAGATGAGAGGGGAGAAGGGAGAGAGGGACGAGAGAGACAGGAGTGAGAGGGGAGAAGGGAGAGAGGGACGAGAGAGACAGGAGATGAAAGGGGAGAAGGGAGAGAGGGACGAGAGAGACAGGAGATGAGAGGGGAGAAGGGAGAGAGGGACGAGAGAGACAGGAGATGAGAGGGGAGAAGGGAGAGAGGGACGAGAGAGACAGGAGATGAGAGGGGAGAAGGGAGAGAGGGACGAGAGAGACAGGAGATGAGAGGGGACAGGGGAGAGAGGGACGAGAGAGACAGGAGATGAGAGGGGAGAAGGAGAGAGGGACGAGAGAGACAGGAGTGAGAGGGGAGAAGGGAGAGAGGGACGAGAGAGACAGGAGATGAGAGGGGAGAAGGGAGAGAGGGACGAGAGAGACAGGAGATGAGAGGGGAGAAGGGAGAGAGGGACGAGAGAGACAGGAGATGAGAGGGGACAGGGGAGAGAGGGACGAGAGAGACAGGAGATGAGAGGGGAGAAGGGAGAGAGGGACGAGAGAGACAGGAGATGAGAGGGGAGAAGGGAGAGAGGGACGAGAGAGACAGGAGATGAGAGGGGAGAAGGGAGAGAGGGACGAGAGAGACAGGAGATGAGAGGGGAGAAGGGAGAGAGGGACGAGAGAGACAGGAGATGAGAGGGGAGAAGGGAGAGAGGGACGAGAGAGACAGGAGATGAGAGGGGACAGGGGAGAGAGGGACGAGAGAGACAGGAGATGAGAGGGGAGAAGGGAGAGAGGGACGAGAGAGACAGGAGTGAGAGGGGAGAAGGGAGAGAGGGACGAGAGAGACAGGAGATGAGAGGGGAGAAGGGAGAGAGGGACGAGAGAGACAGGAGATGAGAGGGGAGAAGGGAGAGAGGGACGAGAGAGACAGGAGTGAGAGGGGAGAAGGGAGAGAGGGACGAGAGAGACAGGAGTGAGAGGGGATAAGGGAGAGAGGGAGAGAAAATGAATAGACGGGCAAGCTGATGGGTTGTCTACATTGACAGTTTGTGTGTGTGCGCGGTCTCTCACATGTTGACGATGAGTGTGTCGGTGAGGTTGCCGAGCGACCAGGCTGCCTTGGAGCGGACATTTGGTGAGCGGTCGTCCAGGGCTGTCAGGATGGCGTTGGCCGTGTCTGCTACAAACATCACATCCTGTAGAGACATGATGTCACTTCCTGTAAAGCAGAGTTCCTTCCTCTACCATGGCAGACTCATCATCATTATCACCCTGACTAGCTGAACCTGCTGGGTGATATAAACAGACTCATCATCATCATCCTGACTAGCTGAACCTGCTGGGTGATATAAACAGACTCATCATCACCCTGACTAGCTGAACCTGCTGGGTGATATAAACAGACTCATCACCACCCTGACTAGCTGAACCTGCTGGGTGATATAAACAGACTCATCATCACCCTGACTAGCTGAACCTGCTGGGTGATATAAACAGACTCATCACCACCCTGACTAGCTGAACCTGCTGGGTGATATAAACAGACTCATCATCATCACCCTGACTAGCTGAACCTGCTGGGTGATATAAACAGACTCATCATCATCACCCTGACTAGCTGAACCTGCTGGGTGATATAAACAGACTCATCATCATCACCCTGACTAGCTGAACCTGCTGGGTGATATAAACAGACTCATCATTATCACCCTGACTAGCTGAACCTGCTGGGTGATATAAACAGACTCATCATCATCACCCTGACTAGCTGAACCTGCTGGGTGATATAAACAGACTCATCATCACCCTGACTAGCTGAACCTGCTGGGTGATATAAACAGACTCATCATCATCATCCTGACTAGCTGAACCTGCTGGGTGATATAAACAGACTCATCACCACCCTGACTAGCTGAACCTGCTGGGTGATATAAACAGACTCATCATCACCCTGACTAGCTGAACCTGCTGGGTGATATAAACAGACTCATCACCACCCTGACTAGCTGAACCTGCTGGGTGATATAAACAGACTCATCACCACCCTGACTAGCTGAACCTGCTGGGTGATATAAACAGACTCATCATCATCACCCTGACTAGCTGAACCTGCTGGGTGATATAAACAGACTCATCATCACCCTGACTAGCTGAACCTGCTGGGTGATATAAACAGACTCATCATCATCATCCTGACTAGCTGAACCTGCTGGGTGATATAAACAGACTCATCATCACCCTGACTAGCTGAACCTGCTGGGTGATATAAACAGACTCATCACCACCCTGACTAGCTGAACCTGCTGGGTGATATAAACAGACTCATCATCACCCTGACTAGCTGAACCTGCTGGGTGATATAAACAGACTCATCACCACCCTGACTAGCTGAACCTGCTGGGTGATATAAACAGACTCATCACCACCCTGACTAGCTGAACCTGCTGGGTGATATAAACAGACTCATCATCATCACCCTGACTAGCTGAACCTGCTGGGTGATATAAACAGACTCATCATCACCCTGACTAGCTGAACCTGCTGGGTGATATAAACAGACTCATCATCACCCTGACTAGCTGAACCTGCTGGGTGATATAAAGAGACTCATCACCCTGACTAGCTGAACCTGCTGGGTGATATAAACAGACTCATCATCATCACCCTGACTAGCTGAACCTGCTGGGTGATATAAACAGACTCATCATCACCCTGACTAGCTGAACCTGCTGGGTGATATAAACAGACTCATCATCACCACCCTGACTAGCTGAACCTGCTGGGTGATATAAACAGACTCATCATCACCCTGACTAGCTGAACCTGCTGGGTGATATAAACAGACTCATCATCACCCTGACTAGCTGAACCTGCTGGGTGATATAAACAGACTCATCATCACCCTGACTAGCTGAACCTGCTGGGTGATATAAACAGACTCATCATCACCCTGACTAGCTGAACCTGCTGGGTGATATAAACAGACTCATCATCATCACCCTGACTAGCTGAACCTGCTGGGTGATATAAACAGACTCATCATCACCCTGACTAGCTGAACCTGCTGGGTGATATAAACAGACTCATCATCACCACCCTGACTAGCTGAACCTGCTGGGTGATATAAACAGACTCATCATCACCCTGACTAGCTGAACCTGCTGGGTGATATAAACAGACTCATCATCACCCTGACTAGCTGAACCTGCTGGGTGATATAAACAGACTCATCATCATCACCCTGACTAGCTGAACCTGCTGGGTGATATAAACAGACTCATCATCATCACCCTGACTAGCTGAACCTGCTGGGTGATATAAACAGACTCATCATCATCACCCTGACTAGCTGAACCTGCTGGGTGATATAAACAGACTCATCATCATCACCCTGACTAGCTGAACCTGCTGGGTGATATAAACAGACTCATCATCACCACCCTGACTAGCTGAACCTGCTGGGTGATATAAACAGACTCATCATCACCCTGACTAGCTGAACCTGCTGGGTGATATAAACAGACTCATCATCACCCTGACTAGCTGAACCTGCTGGGTGATATAAACAGACTCATCATCACCCTGACTAGCTGAACCTGCTGGGTGATATAAACAGACTCCCCATCACCCTGAATAGCTGAACCTGCTGGGTGATATAAACAGACTCATCACCACCCTGACTAGCTGAACCTGCTGGGTGATATAAACAGACTCATCATCATCACCCTGACTAGCTGAACCTGCTGGGTGATATAAACAGACTCATCATCACCCTGACTAGCTGAACCTGCTGGGTGATATAAACAGACTCATCATCACCCTGACTAGCTGAACCTGCTGGGTGATATAAACAGACTCATCATCACCCTGACTAGCTGAACCTGCTGGGTGATATAAACAGACTCATCATCACCCTGACTAGCTGAACCTGCTGGGTGATATAAACAGACTCATCATCACCCTGACTAGCTGAACCTGCTGGGTGATATAAACAGACTCATCATCACCCTGACTAGCTGAACCTGCTGGGTGATATAAACAGACTCATCATCACCACCCTGACTAGCTGAACCTGCTGGGTGATATAAACAGACTCATCACCCTGACTAGCTGAACCTGCTGGGTGATATAAACAGACTCATCACCCTGACTAGCTGAACCTGCTGGGTGATATAAACAGACTCATCATCACCACCCTGACTAGCTGAACCTGCTGGGTGATATAAACAGACTCATCATCATCACCCTGACTAGCTGAACCTGCTGGGTGATATAAACAGACTCATCATCATCACCCTGACTAGCTGAACCTGCTGGGTGATATAAACAGACTCATCATCACCCTGACTAGCTGAACCTGCTGGGTGATATAAACAGACTCATCATCACCCTGACTAGCTGAACCTGCTGGGTGATATAAACAGACTCATCATCACCCTGACTAGCTGAACCTGCTGGGTGATATAAACAGACTCATCATCACCCTGACTAGCTGAACCTGCTGGGTGATATAAACAGACTCATTATCACCCTGACTAGCTGAACCTGCTGGGTGATATAAACAGACTCATCATTATCACCCTGACTAGCTGAACCTGCTGGGTGATATAAACAGACTCATCACCACCCTGACTAGCTGAACCTGCTGGGTGATATAAACAGACTCATCACCCTGACTAGCTGAACCTGCTGGGTGATATAAACAGACTCATCATCACCACCCTGACTAGCTGAACCTGCTGGGTGATATAAACAGACTCATCATCACCACCCTGACTAGCTGAACCTGCTGGGTGATATAAACAGACTCATCATCACCCTGACTAGCTGAACCTGCTGGGTGATATAAACAGACTCATCACCACCCTGACTAGCTGAACCTGCTGGGTGATATAAACAGACTCATCATCATCACCCTGACTAGCTGAACCTGCTGGGTGATATAAACAGACTCATCATCATCACCCTGACTAGCTGAACCTGCTGGGTGATATAAACAGACTCATCATCATCACCCTGACTAGCTGAACCTGCTGGGTGATATAAACAGACTCATCATCATCACCCTGACTAGCTGAACCTGCTGGGTGATATAAACAGACTCATCATTATCACCCTGACTAGCTGAACCTGCTGGGTGATATAAACAGACTCATCATCATCACCCTGACTAGCTGAACCTGCTGGGTGATATAAACAGACTCATCATCACCCTGACTAGCTGAACCTGCTGGGTGATATAAACAGACTCATCATCATCATCCTGACTAGCTGAACCTGCTGGGTGATATAAACAGACTCATCATCACCCTGACTAGCTGAACCTGCTGGGTGATATAAACAGACTCATCACCACCCTGACTAGCTGAACCTGCTGGGTGATATAAACAGACTCATCATCACCCTGACTAGCTGAACCTGCTGGGTGATATAAACAGACTCATCACCACCCTGACTAGCTGAACCTGCTGGGTGATATAAACAGACTCATCATCACCCTGACTAGCTGAACCTGCTGGGTGATATAAACAGACTCATCATCATCACCCTGACTAGCTGAACCTGCTGGGTGATATAAACAGACTCATCATCATCACCCTGACTAGCTGAACCTGCTGGGTGATATAAACAGACTCATCATCATCACCCTGACTAGCTGAACCTGCTGGGTGATATAAACAGACTCATCATCATCACCCTGACTAGCTGAACCTGCTGGGTGATATAAACAGACTCATCATCACCACCCTGACTAGCTGAACCTGCTGGGTGATATAAACAGACTCATCATCACCCTGACTAGCTGAACCTGCTGGGTGATATAAACAGACTCATCATCACCCTGACTAGCTGAACCTGCTGGGTGATATAAACAGACTCATCATCCACCCTGACTAGCTGAACCTGCTGGGTGATATAAACAGACTCCCCATCACCCTGAATAGCTGAACCTGCTGGGTGATATAAACAGACTCATCACCACCCTGACTAGCTGAACCTGCTGGGTGATATAAACAGACTCATCATCATCACCCTGACTAGCTGAACCTGCTGGGTGATATAAACAGACTCATCATCACCCTGACTAGCTGAACCTGCTGGGTGATATAAACAGACTCATCATCACCCTGACTAGCTGAACCTGCTGGGTGATATAAACAGACTCATCATCACCCTGACTAGCTGAACCTGCTGGGTGATATAAACAGACTCATCATCACCCTGACTAGCTGAACCTGCTGGGTGATATAAACAGACTCATCATCACCCTGACTAGCTGAACCTGCTGGGTGATATAAACAGACTCATCATCACCCTGACTAGCTGAACCTGCTGGGTGATATAAACAGACTCATCATCACCACCCTGACTAGCTGAACCTGCTGGGTGATATAAACAGACTCATCACCCTGACTAGCTGAACCTGCTGGGTGATATAAACAGACTCATCACCCTGACTAGCTGAACCTGCTGGGTGATATAAACAGACTCATCATCACCACCCTGACTAGCTGAACCTGCTGGGTGATATAAACAGACTCATCATCATCACCCTGACTAGCTGAACCTGCTGGGTGATATAAACAGACTCATCATCATCACCCTGACTAGCTGAACCTGCTGGGTGATATAAACAGACTCATCATCACCCTGACTAGCTGAACCTGCTGGGTGATATAAACACACTCATCATCACCCTGACTAGCTGAACCTGCTGGGTGATATAAACAGACTCATCATCACCCTGACTAGCTGAACCTGCTGGGTGATATAAACAGACTCATCATCATCACCCTGACTAGCTGAACCTGCTGGGTGATATAAACAGACTCATCATCATCACCCTGACTAGCTGAACCTGCTGGGTGATATAAACAGACTCATCATCACCCTGACTAGCTGAACCTGCTGGGTGATATAAACAGACTCATCATCACCCTGACTAGCTGAACCTGCTGGGTGATATAAACAGACTCATCATCACCCTGACTAGCTGAACCTGCTGGGTGATATAAACAGACTCATCATCACCCTGACTAGCTGAACCTGCTGGGTGATATAAACAGACTCATTATCACCCTGACTAGCTGAACCTGCTGGGTGATATAAACAGACTCATCATTATCACCCTGACTAGCTGAACCTGCTGGGTGATATAAACAGACTCATCACCACCCTGACTAGCTGAACCTGCTGGGTGATATAAACAGACTCATCACCCTGACTAGCTGAACCTGCTGGGTGATATAAACAGACTCATCATCACCACCCTGACTAGCTGAACCTGCTGGGTGATATAAACAGACTCATCATCACCACCCTGACTAGCTGAACCTGCTGGGTGATATAAACAGACTCATCATCACCCTGACTAGCTGAACCTGCTGGGTGATATAAACAGACTCATCACCACCCTGACTAGCTGAACCTGCTGGGTGATATAAACAGACTCATCATCATCACCCTGACTAGCTGAACCTGCTGGGTGATATAAACAGACTCATCATCATCACCCTGACTAGCTGAACCTGCTGGGTGATATAAACAGACTCATCATCATCACCCTGACTAGCTGAACCTGCTGGGTGATATAAACAGACTCATCATCATCACCCTGACTAGCTGAACCTGCTGGGTGATATAAACAGACTCATCATTATCACCCTGACTAGCTGAACCTGCTGGGTGATATAAACAGACTCATCATCATCACCCTGACTAGCTGAACCTGCTGGGTGATATAAACAGACTCATCATCACCCTGACTAGCTGAACCTGCTGGGTGATATAAACAGACTCATCATCATCATCCTGACTAGCTGAACCTGCTGGGTGATATAAACAGACTCATCATCACCCTGACTAGCTGAACCTGCTGGGTGATATAAACAGACTCATCACCACCCTGACTAGCTGAACCTGCTGGGTGATATAAACAGACTCATCATCACCCTGACTAGCTGAACCTGCTGGGTGATATAAACAGACTCATCACCACCCTGACTAGCTGAACCTGCTGGGTGATATAAACAGACTCATCATCACCACCCTGACTAGCTGAACCTGCTGGGTGATATAAACAGACTCATCATCACCCTGACTAGCTGAACCTGCTGCAGTGGGATGTGGTCTGTCTGGCCCAGTGTTGAGACCAGTCTACAGTGGGATGTGGTCTGTCTGGCCTAGTAGTGAGACCAGTCTACAGTGGGATGTGGTCTGTCTGGCCTAGTGGTGAGACCAGTCTACAGTGGGATGTGGTCTGTCTGGCCTAGTGGTGAGACCAGTCTACAGTGGGATGTGGTCTGTCTGGTCTAGTGGTGAGACCAGTCTACAGTGGGATGTGGTCTGTCTGGCCTAGTGGTGAGACCAGTCTACGGTGGGATGTGGTCTGTCTGGCCTAGTGGTGAGACCAGTCTACGGTGGGATGTGGTCTGTCTGGCCTAGTGGTGAGACCAGTCTATGGTGGGATGTGGTCTGTCTGGCCTAGTGGAGACCAGTCTTTAGTGGGATGTGGTCTGTCTGGCCTAGTGGTGAGACCAGTCTACAGTGGGATGTTGTCTGTCTGGCCTAGTGGTGAGACCAGTCTTTAG
>NC_074677.1:2622357-2739857 GCF_029448725.1 Salvelinus fontinalis
GGAGAGGGTATGTACAGGTAGCTGTGTGAAGGCCTGGGGCAGGATAGAGGGTATGTACAGGTAGCTGTGTGAAGGCCTGGGGCAGGATAGAGGGTATGTACAGGTAGCTGTGTGAAGGCCTGGGGCAGGATAGAGGGTATGTACAGGTAGCTGTGTGAAGGCCTGGGGCAGGATAGAGGGTATGTACAGGTAGCTGTGTGAAGGCCTGGGGCAGGATAGAGGGTATGTACAGGTAGCTGTGTGAAGGCCTGGGGCAGGATAGAGGGTATGTACAGGTAGCTGTGTGAAGGCCTGGGGCAGGATAGAGGAGAGGGTATGTACAGGTAGCTGTGTGAAGGCCTGGGGCAGGATAGAGGAGAGGGTATGTACAGGTAGCTGTGTGAAGGCCTGGGGCAAGATAGAGGAGAGGGTATGTACAGGTAGCTGTGTGAAGGCCTGGGGCAGGATAGAGGGTATGTACAGGTAGCTGTGTGAAGGCCTGGGGCAGGATAGAGGGTATGTACAGGTAGCTGTGTGAAGGCCTGGGGCAGGATAGAGGGTATGTACAGGTAGCTGTGTGAAGGCCTGGGGCAGGATAGAGGAGAGGGTATGTACAGGTAGCTGTGTGAAGGCCTGGGGCAAGATAGAGGAGAGGGTATGTACAGGTAGCTGTGTGAAGGCCTGGGGCAGGATAGAGGGTATGTACAGGTAGCTGTGTGAAGGCCTGGGGCAGGATAGAGGGTATGTACAGGTAGCTGTGTGAAGGCCTGGGGCAGGATAGAGGGTATGTACAGGTAGCTGTGTGAAGGCCTGGGGCAGGATAGAGGGTATGTACAGGTAGCTGTGTGAAGGCCTGGGGCAGGATAGAGGAGAGGGTATGTACAGGTAGCTGTGTGAAGGCCTGGGGCAGGATAGAGGAGAGGGTATGTACAGGTAGCTGTGTGAAGGCCTGGGGCAAGATAGAGGAGAGGGTATGTACAGGTAGCTGTGTGAAGGCCTGGGGCAGGATAGAGGGTATGTACAGGTAGCTGTGTGAAGGCCTGGGGCAGGATAGAGGGTATGTACAGGTAGCTGTGTGAAGGCCTGGGGCAGGATAGAGGGTATGTACAGGTAGCTGTGTGAAGGCCTGGGGCAGGATAGAGGAGAGGGTATGTACAGGTAGCTGTGTGAAGGCCTGGGGCAAGATAGAGGAGAGGGTATGTACAGGTAGCTGTGTGAAGGCCTGGGGCAGGATAGAGGGTATGTACAGGTAGCTGTGTGAAGGCCTGGGGCAGGATAGAGGGTATGTACAGGTAGCTGTGTGAAGGCCTGGGGCAGGATAGAGGGTATGTACAGGTAGCTGTGTGAAGGCCTGGGGCAGGATAGAGGGTATGTACAGGTAGCTGTGTGAAGGCCTGGGGCAGGATAGAGGGTATGTACAGGTAGCTGTGTGAAGGCCTGGGGCAGGATAGAGGAGAGGGTGTCACAGGCGCTGGTCTGTAGAGTAGGATGCTGGTGACTCTGAAGGGCTCCATTCAGCGGACCACTCAGTACATCCACCCAGAACTGGACCACCTGCAACACAGACAGGTTAGAACGACAGACAGGTTAGACAGACAGGTTAGCCAGACAGGTTAGCCAGACAGGTTAGCCAGACAGTTTATACAGACAGTTTAGAACGACAGACAGGTTAGCCAGACAGGTTAGCCAGACAGGTTAGCCAGACAGTTTATACAGACAGTTTAGAACGACAGACAGGTTAGACAGACAGGTTAGCCAGACAGTTTATACAGACAGTTTAGAACGACAGACAGGTTAGACAGACAGGTTAGACAGACAGTTTATACAGACAGTTTAGAACGACAGACAGGTTAGACAGACAGGTTAGACAGACAGGTTAGACAGACAGTTTATACAGACAGTTTAGAACGACAGACAGGTTAGACAGACAGGTTAGACAGACAGGTTAGACAGACAGTTTATACAGACAGTTTAGAACGACAGACAGGTTAGACAGACAGGTTAGAACGACAGACAGGTTAGACCACAGGTGTCAAACTCATTCCACGGGGGGCCGAGTGTCTGCGGGTTTTCGCTTTTTGGAAAAACCAAAAACCTGCAGACACTAGGGCCTCCGTGGAATGAGTTTGACACCCCTGCTTTAGACAGACAGGTTAGCCAGACAGTTGTCCACATACTCTTGGTCAAGAATGTTATGGTAGAGTAGAGTGTAATATAGTATTATTCTATTGTATGTGATTGGACAGACAGCAGCTACTCTTCCTGGGGTTTATTATGGATCCCCGTTAGTTCCTGCCAAGGCAGCAGCTACTCTTCCTGGGGTTTATTATGGATCCCCATTAGTTCCTGCCAAGGCAGCAGCTACTCTTCCTGGGGTTTATTATGGATCCTCATTAGTTCCTGCCAAGGCAGCAGCTACTCTTCCTGGGGTTTATTATGGATCCCCATTAGTTCCTGTCAAGGCAGCAGCTACTCTTCCTGGGGTTTATTATGGATCCCCATTTGTTCCTGCCAAGGCAGCAGCTACTCTTCCTGGGGTTTATTATGGATCCCCATTAGTTCCTGCCAAGGCAGCAGCTACTCTTCCTGGGGTTTATTATGGATCCCCATTAGTTCCTGCCAAGGCAGCAGCTACTCTTCCTGAGGTTTATTATGGATCCCCATTAGTTCCTGCCAAGGCAGCAGCTACTCTTCCTGGGGTTTATTATGGATCCCCATTAGTTCCTGCCAAGGCAGCAGCTACTCTTCCTGGGGTTTATTATGGATCCCCATTAGTTCCTGCCAAAGCAGCAGCTACTCTTCCTGGGGTTTATTATGGATCCCCATTAGTTCCTGCCAAGGCAGCAGCTACTCTTCCTGAGGTTTATTATGGATCCCCATTAGTTCCTGCCAAGGCAGCAGCTACTCTTCCTGGGGTTTATTATGGATCCCCATTAGTTCCTGCCAAAGCAGCAGCTACTCTTCCTGGGGTTTATTATGGATCCCCATTAGTTCCTGCCAAAGCAGCAGCTACTCTTCCTGGGGTTTATTATGGATCCTCATTAGTTCCTGCCAAGGCAGCAGCTACTCTTCCTGGGGTTTATTATGGATACCCATTAGTTCCTGCCAAGGCAGCAGCTACTCTTCCTGGGGTTTATTATGGATACCCATTAGTTCCTGCCAAAGCAGCAGCTACTCTTCCTGGTTTTTTTTATGGATCCCCATTTGTTCCTGCCAAGGCTGCAGCTACTCTTCCTGGGGTTTATTATGGATCCCCATTAGTTCCTGCCAAAGCAGCAGCTACTCTTCCTGGGGTTTATTATGGATCCTCATTAGTTCCTGCCAAGGCAGCAGCTACTCTTCCTGGTTTTTTTTATGGATCCCCATTTGTTCCTGCCAAGGCTGCAGCTACTCTTCCTGGGGTTTATTATGGATCCCCATTAGTTCCTGTCAAGGCAGCAGCTTTCATTTCAAATTTCCATTTGCGCTAAACTGAAGACCCAAGAACTGAGCATCTGTAAAACCCTTCGCTTCATAAGTAGTCAACATTAGAGTGCAGTTTAAATCACCTCCAAGTGAAACTCTAAAAAAAGAGCGCCTAAAGTCGTTTTCCTGTTGTCTCCGTTACATCTTGATGCTCATCAGTGAGTTAATATGTTTTTAAATAGTCCTACCTACAACTGGTAAACAGGTGTCTCCATAATGACATGTTAAATAGCCCTACCTACACCTGGTCAACAGGTGTCTCCATAATGACATGTTAAATAGCCTACCTACACCTGGTAAACAGGTGTCTCCATAATGACATGTTAAATAGCCCTACCTACACCTGGTAAACAGGTGTCTCCATAATGACATGTTAAATAGTCCTACCTACACCTGGTCAACAGGTGTCTCCATAATGACATGTTAAATAGCCCTACCTACACCTGGTCAACAGGTGTCTCCATAATGACATGTTAAATAGTCCTACCTACACCTGGTCAACAGGTGTCTCCATAATGACATGTTAAATAGTCCTACCTACACCTGGTAAACAGGAGTCTCCATAATGACATGTTAAATAGCCCTACCTACACCTGGTAAACAGGTGTCTCCATAATGACATGTTAAATAGTCCTACCTACACCTGGTAAACAGGTGTCTCCATAATGACATGTTAAATAGTCCTACCTACAGTCTCCATAATGACATGTTAAATAGCCCTACCTACACCTGGTAAACAGGTGTCTCCATAATGACATGTTAAATAGTCCTACCTACAGTCTCCATAATGACATGTTAAATAGTCCTACCTACACCTGGTAAACAGGTGTCTCTATAATGACATGTTAAATAGTCCTACCTACATGTCTCCATAATGACATGTTAAATAGTCCTACTTACACCTGGTAAACAGGTGACTCCATAATGCCATGTAAAATAGTCCTACCTACACCTGGTAAACAGGTGTCTCCATAATGAGATGTTAAATAGTCCTACCTACACCTGGTAAACAGGGGTCTCCATAATGACATGTTAAATAGTCCTACCTACACCTGGTAAACAGGAGTCTCCATAATGACATGTTAAATAGTCCTACCTACACCTGGTAAACAGGTGTCTCCATAATGACATGTTAAATAGTCCTACCTACACCTGGTAAACAGGTGTCTCCATAATGACATGTTAAATAGCCCTACCTACACCTGGTAAACAGGTGTCTCCATAATGACATGTTAAATAGTCCTACCTACACCTGGTAAACAGGGGTCTCTATAATGACATGTTAAATAGTCCTACCTACACCTGGTAAACAGGTGTCTCTATAATGACATGTTAAATAGTCCTACCTACACCTGGTAAACAGGTGTCTCCATAATGACATGTTAAATAGCCCTACCTACACCTGGTAAACAGGTGTCTCCATAATGACATGTTAAATAGCCCTACCTACACCTGGAAAACAGGTGTCTCCATGATGACATGTTAAATAGTCCTACCTACACCTGGTAAACAGGTGTCTCCATAATGACATGTTAAATAGTCCTACCTACACCTGGTAAACAGGTGTCTCCATAATGACATGTTAAATAGCCCTACCTACACCTGGTAAACAGGTGTCTCCATAATGACATGTTAAATAGTCCTACCTACACCTGGTAAACAGGTGTCTCCATAATGACATGTTAAATAGTCCTACCTACACCTGGTAAACAGGTGTCTCCATAATGACATGTTAAATAGCCCTACCTACACCTGGTAAACAGGTGTCTCCATAATGACATGTTAAATAGTCCTACCTACACCTGGTAAACAGGAGTCTCCATAATGACATGTTAAATAGCCCTACCTACACCTGGTAAACAGGAGTCTCCATAATGACATGTTAAATAGTCCTACCTACACCTGGTAAACAGGGGTCTCCATAATGACATGTTAAATAGCCCTACCTACACCTGGTAAACAGGGGTCTCCATAATGACATGTTAAATAGCCCTACCTACACCTGGTAAACAGGTGTCTCCATAATGACATGTTAAATAGCCTACCTACACCTGGTAAACAGGTGTCTCCATAATGACATGTTAAATAGTCCTACCTACACCTGGTAAACAGGAGTCTCCATAATGACATGTTAAATAGTCCTACCTACACCTGGTAAACAGGTGTCTCCATAATAACATGTTAAATAGCCCTACCTACACCTGGTAAACAGGGGTCTCCATAATGACATGTTAAATAGCCCTACCTACACCTGGTAAACAGGTGTCTCCATAATGACATGTTAAATAGTCCTACCTACACCTGGTAAACAGGTGTCTCCATAATGACATGTTAAATAGCCCTACCTACACCTGGTAAACAGGTGTCTCCATAATGACATGTTAAATAGTCCTACCTACTGTCTCCATAATGACATGTTAAATAGTCCTACCTACACCTGGTAAACAGGTGTCTCCATAATGACATGTTAAATAGTCCTACCTACATGTCTCCATAATGACATGTTAAATAGTCCTACCTACACCTGGTAAACAGGTGTCTCCATAATGACATGTTAAATAGTCCTACCTACACCTGGTAAACAGGAGTCTCCATAATGACATGTTAAATAGCCCTACCTACACCTGGTAAACAGGAGTCTCCATAATGACATGTTAAATAGCCCTACCTACACCTGGTAAACAGGTGTCGCCATAATGACATGTTAAATAGCCCTACCTACACCTGGTAAACAGGTGTCTCCATAATGACATGTTAAATAGTCCTACCTACACCTGGTAAACAGGTGTCTCCACAATGACATGTTAAATAGCCCTACCTACACCTGGTAAACAGGTGTCTCCATAATGACATGTTAAATAGTCCTACCTACACCTGGTCAACAGGTGTCTCCATAATGACATGTTAAATAGCCCTACCTACACCTGGTAAACAGGTGTCTCCATAATGACATGTTAAATAGCCCTACCTACTGTCTCCATAATGACATGTTAAATAGCCCTACCTACACCTGGTAAACAGGTGTCTCCATAATGACATGTTAAATAGCCTACCTACACCTGGTAAACAGGTGTCTCCATAATGACATGTTAAATAGCCCTACCTACACCTGGTAAACAGGAGTCTCCATAATGACATGTTAAATAGCCCCTACCTACACCTGGTAAACAGGTGTCTCCATAATGACATGTTAAATAGTCCTACCTACACCTGGTAAACAGGTGTCTCCATAATGACATGTTAAATAGTCCTACCTACAGTCTCCATAATGACATGTTAAATAGTCCTACCTACACCTGGTAAACAGGTGTCTCTATAATGACATGTTAAATAGTCCTACCTACACCTGGTAAACAGGTGTCTCCATAATGACATGTTAAATAGCCCTACCTACACCTGGTAAACAGGTGTCTCCATAATGAGATGTTAAATAGTCCTACCTACACCTGGTAAACAGGTGTCTCCATAATGACATGTTAAATAGCCCTACCTACACCTGGTAAACAGGTGTCTCCATAATGACATGTTAAATAGTCCTACCTACACCTGGTAAACAGGGGTCTCTATAATGACATGTTAAATAGTCCTACCTACACCTGGTAAACAGGTGTCTCCATAATGACATGTTAAATAGTCCTACCTACACCTGGTAAACAGGTGTCTCCATAATGACATGTTAAATAGTCCTACCTACACCTGGTAAACAGGGGTCTCCATAATGACATGTTAAATAGTCCTACCTACACCTGGTAAACAGGTGTCTCCATAATGACATGTTAAATAGTCCTACCTACACCTGGTAAACAGGGGTCTCCATAATGACATGTTAAATAGTCCTACCTACACCTGGTAAACAGGTGTCTCCATAATGACATGTTAAATAGTCCTACCTACACCTGGTAAACAGGTGTCTCCATAATGACATGTTAAATAGCCCTACCTACACCTGGTAAACAGGTGTCTCCATAATGACGTCCCAATTTTGTGGGACTCATGAAAACCGCAGACATGGCAACCCTGCCCTCTGTGTTCCATTAGACAGGTAACTCTACATTATAGCAGGGGTGTAATTCATAACACAGGTTTTTACAGCAGCAGACTATGATCAATAATGTCAAAAGCCACACTGAAGTCTAACAAAACAGCCCCCACAATCATTTTATCAACATTTTCTCTCAGCCAATCAACAGTCATTTGTGTAAGTGCTGTGGTTGTTGAACGTCCTTCACTATGAGCTGAAAGTCTGTTGTCAATTTGTTTAATGTGAAATAGCATCGTATCTGGTCAAATTAAGGGTTGGTAACAGGCTGATTAGGCGGGTATTTGAGCCAGTAAATGGTGCTTTGCTATTCTTGGGTAGTGAAATGACTTGCTTCCCTCCAGACCTGAGGGAACAGACAGACGGGTGTGGCAGACAGACGGGTGTGGCAGAGGCCCAGAGAGGTGTACCTGTGAGATGGGGATCCTGCAGCTCTCTGATTGGCTGCTGTCTGGTCTGTACTGTTGGATGATACCTGTCCCCAACTCCTCTAGTAACTACGGAGAGAGATGTTTGTCTCATTATTACACACGACTCAATATGTTAAACAAACGGCACATTGATGTGTGTGTGTGTGTGTGTGTGTGTGTGTGTGTGTGTGTGTGTCACCTTGGCTCCGTGTAGTTGAATGGAGGGGTCTGTCTCTCGGAGGCAGCGGGCGCTCACCTGCCCCAGGTCACAGAGACATGCCTGGCACAGAGGGAAGTAGCCACGCACAAGGTGGGCTAGCACCTAACACAGTCACGCACAGTCACGCACAGTCACACACAGTCACACACAGTCACACACAGGTTTCCATTAGCCCGTAAATGCTTGCTTTTGGCCGTTCATTTAAAAAAAAAAAGCCAATAAAATAAAATTGTCAGAAGAAATAATGTAAAATAATGCTTTTTATTCGGTGGTTGTGCTCCAACTTCCAAGGTTAATATTCTTCACAGATTATACATCATCAAGCTGCTGGGACATTACTGTCAGTTTCTATTCTAAACCCCAGCCCCGACAGTCAGTGTCTATTCTAAACCCCAGCCCCGACAGTCAGTTTCTATTCTAAACCCCAGCCCCGACAGTCAGTTTCTATTCTAAACCCCAGCCCCGACAGTCAGTTTCTATTCTAAACCACAGCCCCGACAGTCAGTTTCTATTCTAAACCACAGCCCCGACCGTCAGTTTCTATTCTAAACCCCAGCCCCGACAGTCAGTGTCTATTCTAAACCCCAGCCCCGACAGTCAGTGTCTATTCTAAACCACAGCCCCGACAGTCAGTTTCTATTCTAAACCACAGCCCCGACAGTCAGTTTCTATTCTAAACCACAGCCCCGACAGTCAGTTTCTATTCTAAACCCCAGCCCCGACAGTCAGTTTCTATTCTAAACCCCAGCCCCGACAGTCAGTTTCTATTCTAAACCACAGCCCCGACAGTCAGTGTCTATTCTAAACCCCAGCCCCGACAGTCAGTGTCTATTCTAAACCACAGCCCCGACAGTCAGTTTCTATTCTAAACCACAGCCCCGACAGTCAGTTTCTATTCTAAACCACAGCCCCGACAGTCAGTTTCTATTCTAAACCACAGCCCCGACCGTCAGTGTCTATTCTAAACCCGAGCCCCGACCGTCAGTGTCTATTCTAAACCCCAGCCCCGACCGTCAGTGTCTATTCTAAACCCCAGCCCCGACCGTCAGTGTCTATTCTAAACCACAGCCCCGACCGTCAGTGTCTATTCTAAACCACAGCCCCGACCGTCAGTGTCTATTCTAAACCACAGCCCCGACCGTCAGTTTCTATTCTAAACCACAGCCCCGACCGTCAGTTTCTATTCTAAACCACAGCCCCGACCGTCAGTGTCTATTCTAAACCACAGCCCCGACCGTCAGTGTCTATTCTAAACCACAGCCCCGACCGTCAGTGTCTATTCTAAACCACAGCCCCGACCGTCAGTGTCTATTCTAAACCACAGCCCCGACCGTCAGTGTCTATTCTAAACCACAGCCCCGACCGTCAGTGTCTATTCTAAACCACAGCCCCGACCGTCAGTGTCTATTCTAAACCACAGCCCCGACCGTCAGTGTCTATTCTAAACCACAGCCCCGACCGTCAGTGTCTATTCTAAACCACAGCCCCGACCGTCAGTGTCTATTCTAAACCACAGCCCCGACCGTCAGTGTCTATTCTAAACCACAGCCCCGACCGTCAGTTTCTATTCTAAACCACAGCCCCGACCGTCAGTGTCTATTCTAAACCACAGCCCCGACCGTCAGTTTCTATTCTAAACCACAGCCCCGACCGTCAGTTTCTATTCTAAACCACAGCCCCGACCGTCAGTTTCTATTCTAAACCACAGCCCCGACCGTCAGTGTCTATTCTAAACCACAGCCCCGACCGTCAGTTTCTATTCTAAACCACAGCCCCGACAGTCAGTTTCTATTCTAAACCACAGCCCCGACAGTCAGTTTCTATTCTAAACCACAGCCCCGACAGTCAGTTTCTATTCTAAACCACAGCCCCGACAGTCAGTTTCTATTCTAAACCACAGCCCCGACAGTCAGTGTCTATTCTAAACCACAGCCCCGACAGTCAGTGTCTATTCTAAACCACAGCCCCGACAGTCAGTGTCTATTCTAAACCACAGCCCCGACCGTCAGTGTCTATTCTAAACCACAGCCCCGACCGTCAGTGTCTATTCTAAACCACAGCCCCGACCGTCAGTGTCTATTCTAAACCACAGCCCCGACCGTCAGTTTCTATTCTAAACCACAGCCCCGACCGTCAGTTTCTATTCTAAACATCAAGATCCCTCCTTCTTGAGGACAAAGTATCGAGGCTGATGTACATCAAGATCCCTCCTTCTTGAGGACAAAGTAGCGAGGCTGATGTACATCCAGATCCCTCCTCCTTGAGGACAAAGTAGCGAGGCTGATATACATCAAGATCCCTCCTTCTTGAGGACAAAGTAGCGAGGCTGATGTACATCCAGATCCCTCCTTCTTGAGGACAAAGTAGCGAGGCTGATATACATCAAGATCCCTCCTTCTTGAGGACAAAGTAGCGAGGCTGATATACATCCAGATCCCTCCTTGAGGACAAAGTAGCGAGGCTGATGTACATCCAGATCCCTCCTTCTTGAGGACAAAGTAGCGAGGCTGATGTACATCAAGATCCCTCCTTGAGGACAAAGTAGCGAGGCTGATATACATCAAGATCCCTTCTTCTTGAGGACAAAGTAGCGAGGCTGATGTACATCCAGATCCCTTCTTGAGGACAAAGTAGCGAGGCTGATGTACATCCAGATCCCTCCTTGAGGACAAAGTAGCGAGGCTGATATACATCAAGATCCCTCCTTCTTGAGGACAAAGTAGCGAGGCTGATGTACATCAAGATCCCTCCTTGAGGACAAAGTAGCGAGGCTGATGTACATCCAGATCCCTCCTTGAGGACAAAGTAGCGAGGCTGATGTACATCCAGATCCCTCCTTCTTGAGGACAAAGTAGCGAGGCTGATGTACATCAAGATCCCTCCTTCTTGAGGACAAAGTAGCGAGGCTGATGTACATCAAGATCCCTCCTTCTTGAGGACAAAGTAGCGAGGCTGATGTACATCCAGATCCCTCCTTCTTGAGGACAAAGTAGCGAGGCTGATGTACATCCAGATCCCTCCTTGAGGACAAAGTAGCGAGGCTGATGTACATCCAGATCCCTCCTTGAGGACAAAGTAGCGAGGCTGATGTACATCCAGATCCCTCCTTCTTGAGGACAAAGTAGCGAGGCTGATGTACATCCAGATCCCTCCTTGAGGACAAAGTAGCGAGGCTGATATACATCAAGATCCCTCCTTCTTGAGGACAAAGTAGCGAGGCTGATGTACATCAAGATCCCTCCTTGAGGACAAAGTAGCGAGGCTGATGTACATCCAGATCCCTCCTTGAGGACAAAGTAGCGAGGCTGATGTACATCCAGATCCCTCCTTCTTGAGGACAAAGTAGCGAGGCTGATGTACATCAAGATCCCTCCTTCTTGAGGACAAAGTAGCGAGGCTGATGTACATCAAGATCCCTCCTTCTTGAGGACAAAGTAGCGAGGCTGATGTACATCCAGATCCCTCCTTCTTGAGGACAAAGTAGCGAGGCTGATGTACATCCAGATCCCTCCTTGAGGACAAAGTAGCGAGGCTGATGTACATCCAGATCCCTCCTTGAGGACAAAGTAGCGAGGCTGATGTACATCCAGATCCCTCCTTCTTGAGGACAAAGTAGCGAGGCTGATGTACATCCAGATCCCTCCTTCTTGAGGACAAAGTAGCGAGGCTGATGTACATCAAGATCCCTCCTTCTTGAGGACAAAGTAGCGAGGCTGATGTACATCAAGATCCCTCCTTGAGGACAAAGTAGCGAGGCTGATGTACATCAAGATCCTCCAAGCAGTTGGACAGTTTTTACATCCAAACAGAAGCGGCTCACTTTGAGCAGGCCAAGGTCAGCAGCAAACAAGGTAGAGGCAAATGATTGTGTTCGTCAGGCCCCGACACGGGTCGGCACTTTGGAATGGATTGATAGACTACAGTCGTGTAATCATGGTTATCATGCCTAACTGGTGTATTGCAGTAACTACAGCAGACAACACATACAGTCAGTAATACAGTCAGCAATACAGTCAGCAATACAGTCAGCAATACAGTCAGCAATACAGTCAGCAATACAGTCAGCAATACAGTTAGTAAATTCTGGGGGTTGAGCAGTTATTCATTCAATTGACTTATACTGGTGGGGAAGAACAGATTTCTGGGCTCTGGCGGTTTTGTAAAGATGGACTCTATCAGCGGCCTGACGATAGGAGCTGGTACTCGTGCTTGAGAGTGACGTGGTACTCGTGCTTGAGAGCGACGGTAGGAGCTGGTACTCCTGCTTGAGAGCGACGGTAGGAGCTGGTACTCCTGCTTGAGAGCGACGGTAGGAGCTGGTACTCCTGCTTGAGAGCGACGGTAGGAGCTGGTACTCCTGCTTGAGAGCGACGGTAGGAGCTGGTACTCCTGCTTGAGAGCGACGGTAGGAGCTGGTACTCCTGCTTGAGAGCGACGGTAGGAGCTGGTACTCCTGCTTGAGAGCGACGGTAGGAGCTGGTACTCCTGCTTGAGAGCGACGGTAGGAGCTGGTACTCCTGCTTGAGAGCGACGGTAGGAGCTGGTACTCCTGCTTGAGAGCGACGGTAGGAGCTGGTACTCCTGCTTGAGAGCGACGGTAGGAGCTGGTACTCCTGCTTGAGAGCGACGGTAGGAGCTGGTACTCCTGCTTGAGAGCGACGGTAGGAGCTGGTACTCCTGCTTGAGAGCGACGGTAGGAGCTGGTACTCCTGCTTGAGAGCGACGGTAGGAGCTGGTACTCCTGGTTGAGAGCGACGGTAGGAGCTGGTACTCCTGCTTGAGAGCGACGGTAGGAGCTGGTACTCCTGCTTGAGAGCGACGGTAGGAGCTGGTACTCCTGCTTGAGAGCGACGGTAGGAGCTGGTACTCCTGGTTGGGAGCGACGGTAGGAGCTGGTACTCCTGCTTGAGAGTGACGGTAGGAGCTGGTACTCTCTAGTTGGTTTTCATTTGCGATGGATAGTTGATTGAACCAGGCTTGGAAACAGCAAGCCAAAACACTGAACAAAGGATGTGTAAAATATGGTTGATTTTCTCCTGATATTTATTTAATCTCCTCATGAAATACAGGCGTTGTCAATCTTTGTATATCTGTTGTGCGTTTGCAGTCCAGGAGCATTAACGTTCCAAGATATTTGTACTGTTCAACTGATTCTATCTGTTCTGAGACCATGTGGATGGGTCTGGTGTCATCTTTTATACTGCTGAAGTTTGTCATTTCCTGGGTTTTTTCACATTAAGAATGAGTCTGTTTTCCCTTGCAACATTGGGTGAAGTGTGTCAATCAAATGTATTTATAAAGCCCTTCGTACATCAGCTGATGTCACAAAGTGCTGTACAGAAACCCAGACTAAAACCCCAAACAGCAAGCAATGCAGGTGTAGAAGCACGGTGGCTAGGAAAAACTCTCTAGAAAGGCCAAAACCTAGGAAGAAACCTAGAGAGGAACCAGGCTATGAGGGGTGGCCAGTCCTATTCTGGCTGTGCCGGGTGGAGATTATAACAGAACATGGCCAAGATGTTCAAATGTTCATAGATGACCAGCAGGGTCAAATAATAATAATCACAGTGGTTATCGAGGGTGCAGCAAGTCAGTACCTCAGGAGTAAATGTCAGTTGGCTTTTCATAGCCGATCATTCAGATTTAGAGACAGCAGGTATCTTTGTCCTGCAGTCAACCTGGACACCTCTATTAGACCAACAATCTGTTGCACATTCTGCTGTTATTTGGGTGCAATCGTTAGTGTAGAGGGAACAGAACCGGTGAAAGGACACTGCTCTGGGGTAACCCTATACTGGTGGTTAGTGTAGAGGGAACAGAACCGGTGAAAGGACACTGCCCTGGGGTATCCCTATACTGGTGGTTAGTGTAGAGGGAACAGAACCGGTGAAAGGACACTGCCCTGGGGTATCCCTATACTGGTGGTTAGTGTAGAGGGAACAGAACCGGTGAAAGGACACTGCCCTGGGGTATCCCTATACTGGTGGTTAGTGTAGAGGGTGAACAGAACCGGTGAAAGGACACTGCCCTGGGGTATCCCTATACTGGTGGTTAGTGTAGAGGGAACAGAACCGGTGAAAGGACACTGCCCTGGGGTATCCCTATACTGGTGGTTAGTGTAGAGGGTGAACAGAACCGGTGAAAGGACACTGCCCTGGGGTATCCCTATACTGGTGGTTAGTGTAGAGGGAACAGAACCGGTGAAAGGACACTGCCCTGGGGTATCCCTATACTGGTGGTTAGTGTAGAGGGAACAGAACCGGTGAAAGGACACTGCCCTGGGGTATCCCTATACTGGTGGTTAGTGTAGAGGGTGAACAGAACCGGTGAAAGGACACTGCCCTGGGGTATCCCTATACTGGTGGTTAGTGTAGAGGGAACAGAACCGGTGAAAGGACACTGCCCTGGGGTATCCCTATACTGGTGGTTAGTGTAGCCACCTACTGACGCTAGCTAGCTACAAACTAACCACCTACTGACGCTAGCTAGCTACAAACTAACCACCTACTGACGCTAGCTAGCTACAAACTAACCACCTACTGACGCTAGCTAGCTACAAACTAACCACCTACTGACGCTAGCTAGCTACAAACTAACCACCTACTGACGCTAGCTAGCTACAAACTAACCACCTACTGACGCTAGCTAGCTACAAACTAACCACCTACTGACGCTAGCTAGCTACAAACTAACCACCTACTGACGCTAGCTAGCTACAAACTAACCACCTACTGACGCTAGCTAGCTACAAACTAACCACCTACTGACGCTAGCTAGCTACAAACTAACCACCTACTGACGCTAGCTAGCTACAAACTAACCACCTACTGACGCTAGCTAGCTACAAACTAACCACCTACTGACGCTAGCTAGCTACAAACTAACCACCTACTGACGCTAGCTAGCTACAAACTAACCACCTACTGACGCTAGCTAGCTACAAACTAACCACCTACTGACGCTAGCTAGCTACAAACTAACCACCTACTGACGCTAGCTAGCTACAAACTAACCACCTACTGACGCTAGCTAGCTACAAACTAACCACCTACTGACGCTAGCTAGCTACAAACTAACCACCTACTGACGCTAGCTAGCTACAAACTAACCACCTACTGACGCTAGCTAGCTACAAACTAACCACCTACTGACGCTAGCTAGCTACAAACTAACCACCTACTGACGCTAGCTAGCTACAAACTAACCACCTACTGACGCTAGCTAGCTACAAACTAACCACCTACTGACGCTAGCTAGCTACAAACTAACCACCTACTGACGCTAGCTAGCTACAAACTAACCACCTACTGACGCTAGCTAGCTACAAACTAACCACCTACTGACGCTAGCTAGCTACAAACTAACCACCTACTGACGCTAGCTAGCTACAAACTAACCACCTACTGACGCTAGCTAGCTACAAACTAACCATCTACTGACGCTAGCTAGCTACAAACTAACCATCTACTGACGCTAGCTAGCTACAAACTAACCATCTACTGACGCTAGCTAGCTACAAACTAACCATCTACTGACGCTAGCTAGCTACAAACTAACCATCTACTGACGCTAGCTAGCTACAAACTAACCATCTACTGACGCTAGCTAGCTACAAACTAACCATCTACTGACGCTAGCTAGCTACAAACTAACCATCTACTGATGCTAGCTAGCTACAAACTAACCATCTACTGATGCTAGCTAGCTACAAACTAACCATCTACTGATGCTAGCTAGCTACAAACTAACCATCTACTGATGCTAGCTAGCTACAAACTAACCATCTACTGATGCTAGCTAGCTACAAACTAACCACCTACTGATGCTAGCTAGCTACAAACTAACCACCTACTGATGCTAGCTAGCTACAAACTAACCATCTACTGATGCTAGCTAGCTACAAACTAACCATCTACTGATGCTAGCTAGCTACAAACTAACCATCTACTGATGCTAGCTAGCTACAAACTAACCATCTACTGATGCTAGCTAGCTACAAACTAACCATCTACTGATGCTAGCTAGCTACAAACTAACCATCTACTGATGCTAGCTAGCTACAAACTAACCATCTACTGATGCTAGCTAGCTACAAACTAACCATCTACTGATGCTAGCTAGCTACAAACTAACCACCTACTGATGCTAGCTAGCTACAAACTAACCATCTACTGATGCTAGCTAGCTACAAACTAACCACCTACTGATGCTAGCTAGGTGAAGTGTCTTTCTGACCTGTAAGGCCTCCAGGCGGACTGGGGATGGCTCTAGAGCTGTAGCCCCTCCTCCTCCTGGACCCTCGCTGTCTGATTGGTCGTCCCTGGGTTGAGTGACAAGCGACACACACAGCTGCAGCAGCCAGGGCACGCCCGGCTCCTCCTCTCCTGGCGTGTGGTATTTGTGGGAGGGTGAGGAAAAGCCCCCCCTCTGCCTCCAACTCAGCACCGTCTCCTGCGAGGTGTGTGTGAGGAGTAGCTGTATCTCAGAAAGAGGGGCTTGGGTCGACACCAACGCTCCATACAGTGTCAGAACAGACACCCGCACGTTCACGTCTAGGAGAGAACACACAAAGTCTGTGAGAACACCCAGACGGGTGTCGGAGGTTGGTGTGTCTGAGTCTCTGTGAGTGTGTACCTCTGTGTCGGAGGTAGGTGTCTCTGTGAGTCTCTGTGAGTGTGTACCTCTGTGTCGGAGGTAGGTGAGTCTCTGTGAGTCTCTGTGAGTGTGTACCTCTGTGTCGGAGGTAGGTGTCTCTGTGAGTGTGTACCTCTGTGTCGGAGGTAGGTGTGTCTGTGTACCTCTGTGTCGGAGGTAGGTGTGTCTGTGAGTGTGTACCTCTGTGTCGGAGGTAGGTGTGTCTGTGTACCTCTGTGTCGGAGGTAGGTGTGTCTGAGTGTGTACCTCTGTGTCGGAGGCAGGTGTGTCTGTGTACCTCTGTGTCGGAGGTAGGTGTGTCTCTGTGAGTGTGTACCTCTGTGTCGGAGGCAGGTGTGTCTGTGAGTGTGTACCTCTGTGTCGGAGGTAGGTGTGTCTCTGTGAGTGTACCTCTGTGTCGGAGGTAGGTGTGTCTGTGAGTGTGTACCTCTGTGTCGGAGGTAGGTGTGTCTGTGTACCTCTGTGTCGGAGGTAGGTGTGTCTCTGTGAGTGTACCTCTGTGTCGGAGGTAGGTGTGTCTGTGTACCTCTGTGTCGGAGGTAGGTGTGTCTGTGAGTGTGTACCTCTGTGTCGGAGGTAGGTGTGTCTGTGTACCTCTGTGTCGGAGGTAGGTGTGTCTCTGTGTGTGTACCTCTGTGTCGGAGGTAGGTGTGTCTGTGTACCTCTGTGTCGGAGGTAGGTGTGTCACTGTGAGTGTGTACCTCTGTGTCGGAGGTAGGTGTGTCTCTGTGAGTGTGTACCTCTGTGTCGGAGGTAGGTGTGTCTGTGTACCTCTGTGTCGGAGGTAGGTGTGTCTCTGTGAGTGTACCTCTGTGTCGGAGGTAGGTGTGTCTCTGTGTGTGTACCTCTGTGTCGGAGGTAGGTGTGTCTGTGAGTGTGTACCTCTGTGTCGGAGGTAGGTGTGTCTGTGTACCTCTGTGTCGGAGGTAGGTGTGTCTGTGAGTGTGTACCTCTGTGTCGGAGGCAGGTGTGTCTGTGTACCTCTGTGTCGGAGGTAGGTGTGTCTCTGTGAGTGTGTACCTCTGTGTCGGAGGCAGGTGTGTCTGTGTACCTCTGTGTCGGAGGTAGGTGTGTCTGTGAGTGTGTACCTCTGTGTCGGAGGTAGGTGTGTCTCTGTGTGTGTACCTCTGTGTCGGAGGTAGGTGTGTCTGTGAGTGTGTACCTCTGTGTCGGAGGTAGGTGTGTCACTGTGAGTGTGTACCTCTGTGTCGGAGGTAGGTGTGTCTGTGTACCTCTGTGTCGGAGGTAGGTGTGTCTCTGTGTGTGTACCTCTGTGTCGGAGGTAGGTGTGTCTGTGTACCTCTGTGTCGGAGGTAGGTGTGTCTGTGTACCTCTGTGTCGGAGGTAGGGTCGTATCTGTCTCCACAGCGGGCTGAGCAGGCCGGGTCTCAGGCGGTTATAAGGAGCGTTACACACCAGGTGAGCCAGGCACTGAAACACACACAGGTCAACAGGTCACAGAGGATCAGTATGGAGTGAAGATCTGAGTGAGTCAGGGAGCGTGAGTCACCTTGACGATCTGAGTGAGTCAGGGAGTGTGAGTCACCTTGACGATCTGAGTGAGACAGGGAGTGTGAGTCACCTTGACGATGGGAGTGTGAGTCAGGGAGTGTGAGTCACCTTGATGATCTGAGTGAGTCAGGGAGTGTGAGTCACCTTGATGATCTGAGTGAGTCAGGGAGTGTGAGTCACCTTGACGATCTGAGTGTGAGTCAAGGAGTGTGAGTCACCTTGACGATGGGAGTGTGAGTCAGGGAGTGTGAGTCACCTTGATGATCTGAGTGAGTCAGGGAGTGTGAGTCACCTTGACGATCTGAGTGAGTCAGGGAGTGTGAGTCACCTTGATGATCTGAGTGAGTCAGGGAGTGTGAGTCACCTTGACGATCTGAGTGAGTCAGGGAGTGTGAGTCACCTTGACGATCTGAGTGAGACAGGGAGTGTGAGTCACCTTGACGATCTGAGTGAGTCAGGGAGTGTGAGTCACCTTGACGATCTGAGTGAGACAGGGAGTGTGAGTCACCTTGATGATCTGAGTGAGTCAGGGAGTGTGAGTCACCTTGACGATCTGAGTGAGTCAGGGAGTGTGAGTCACCTTGATGATCTGAGTGAGCGTGTGAGCAGAGGCCTCGGCCAGCAGAGCGAGGGAGAGCGAGCGGTGCAGCTCGCGGACGGCGGTGGCGAGGGAGAAGGAGAATGGGGTGTATGAGGTTCTAGCTGGAGCCAAGTCTTCAGCCACGCCCAGGAACTGACGGGAACCATCCAGCAATGCAGACACCACCTGGAGTGCACACGCACGCACCTGGGGGGAGAGAGACCAGCGTCAAACACACACCTGGGGGGAGAGAGACCAGCGTCAAACACACACCTGGGGGGAGAGAGACCAGCGTCAAACACACACACCTGGGGGGAGAGAGACCAGCGTCAAACACACACACCTGGGGGGAGAGAGACCAGCGTCACACACACCTGGAGGGAGAGAGACCAGCGTCACACACACCTGGAGGGAGAGAGACCAGCATCACACACACCTGGAGGGAGAGAGACCAGCATCACACACACCTGGAGGGAGAGAGACCAGCATCACACACACCTGGAGGGAGAGAGACCAGCGTCAAACACACACACCTGGGGGGAGAGAGACCAGCGTCAAACACACCTGGAGGGAGAGAGACCAGCGTCACACACACCTGGAGGGAGAGAGACCAGCGTCTCACACACACACACCTGGAGGGAGAGAGACCAGCATCACACACACACACACCTGGAGGGAGAGAGACCAGCGTCAAACACACACACCTGGAGGGAGAGAGACCAGCGTCAAACACACACACCTGGGGGGAGAGAGACCAGCGTTACACACACACCTGGAGGGAGAGAGACCAGCATCACACACACCAGGAGGGAGAGAGACAAGCGTCAAACACACCTGGAGGGAGAGAGATCAGCGTCAAACACACCTGGAGGGAGAGAGACCAGCATCACACACACCTGGAGGGAGAGAGACCAGCGTCAAACACACCTGGAGGGAGAGAGACCAGCGTCAAACACACCTGGAGGGAGAGAGACCAGCGTCAAACACACCTGGAGGGAGAGAGACCAGCGTCACACACACCTGGAGGGAGAGAGACCAGCGTTACACACACACCTGGAGGGAGAGAGACCAGCGTCTCACACACACACCTGGAGGGAGAGAGACCAGCGTTACACACACCTGGAGGGAGAGAGACCAGCGTCACACACACCTGGAGGGAGAGAGACCAGCGTCACACACACCTGGAGGGAGAGAGACCAGCGTTACACAGACACACCTGGAGGGAGAGAGACCAGCGTCACACACACCTGGAGGGAGAGAGACCAGCGTCAAACACACCTGGAGGGAGAGAGACCAGCGTCACACACACCTGGAGGGAGAGAGACCAGCGTTACACACACACCTGGGGGGAGAGAGACCAGCGTTACACACACATGGAGGGAGAGAGACCAGCGTCTCACACACACACCTGGAGGGAGAGAGACCAGCGTAAAACACACGCACCTGGAGGGAGAGAGACCAGCGTCTCACACACACACCTGGAGGGAGAGAGACCAGCGTCTCACACACACACCTGGAGGGAGAGAGACCAGCGTAAAACACACGCACCTGGAGGGAGAGAGACCAGCGTCTCACACACACACCTGGAGGGAGAGAGACCAGCGTTACACACACACACACACCTGGAGGGAGAGAGACCAGCGTTACACACACCTGGAGGGAGAGAGACCAGCGTCAAACACACCTGGGGGGAGAGAGACCAGCGTTACACACACCTGGAGGGAGAGAGACCAGCGTCACACACACCTGGGGGGAGAGAGACCAGCGTCTCACACACACACCTGGAGGGAGAGAGACCAGCGTTACACACACACACACACCTGGAGGGAGAGAGACCAGCGTCTCACACACCTGGAGGGAGAGAGACCAGCGTTACACACACACACCTGGAGGGAGAGAGACCAGCGTCTCACACACACACCTGGAGGGAGAGAGACCAGCGTCTCACACACACACCTGGAGGGAGAGAGACCAGCGTTACACACACACACACACCTGGAGGGAGAGAGACCAGCGTTACACACACCTGGAGGGAGAGAGACCAGCGTCAAACACAGCTGGAGGGAGAGAGACCAGGGTCAAACACACACACCTGGAGGGAGAGAGACCAGCGTCTCACACACACACCTGGAGGGAGAGAGACCAGCGTCTCACACACACACCTGGAGGGAGAGAGACCAGCGTCTCACACACCTGGGGGGAGAGAGACCAGCGTTACACACACCTGGAGGGAGAGAGACCAGCGTCACACACACCTGGAGGGAGAGAGACCAGCATCACACACACCTGGAGGGAGAGAGACCAGCGTCATACACACCTGGAGGGAGAGAGACCAGCGTTACACACACACACCTGGAGGGAGAGAGACCAGCGTCAAACACACACACCTGGAGGGAGAGAGACCAGCGTTATACACACACACCTGGAGGGAGAGAGACCAGCGTTACACACACACACCTGGAGGGAGAGAGACCAGCATCACACACACCTGGAGGGAGAGAGACCAGCGTTACACACACACACCTGGAGGGAGAGAGACCAGCGTTACACACACCTGGAGGGAGAGAGACCAGCGTCAAACACACACACCTGGAGGGAGAGAGACCAGCATCACACACACCTGGAGGGAGAGAGACCAGCGTTACACACACACACCTGGAGGGAGAGAGACCAGCATCACACACACACACCTGGAGGGAAAGAGACCAGCATCACACACACACACCTGGAGGGAGAGAGACCAGCATCACACACACACACCTGGAGGGAGAGAGACCAGCGTTACACACACACACCTGGAGGGAGAGAGACCAGCATCACACACACACACACCTGGAGGGAGAGAGACCAGCGTTACACACACACACCTGGAGGGAGAGAGACCAGCGTTACACACACACACCTGGAGGGAGAGAGACCAGCGTTACACACACCTGGAGGGAGAGAGACCAGCGTCAAACACACCTGGGGGGAGAGAGACCAGCGTTACACACACCTGGAGGGAGAGAGACCAGCGTTACACACACCTGGAGGGAGAGAGACCAGCGTCACACACACCTGGAGGGAGAGAGACCAGCGTCACACACACCTGGAGGGAGAGAGACCAGCGTTACACACACCTGGAGGGAGAGAGACCAGCGTCACACACACCTGGAGGGAGAGAGACCAGCGTCACACACACCTGGAGGGAGAGAGACCAGCGTTACACACACCTGGAGGGAGAGAGACCAGCGTCACACACACCTGGAGGGAGAGAGACCAGCGTTATACACACCTGGAGGGAGAGAGACCAGCGTTACACACACCTGGAGGGAGAGAGACCAGCGTCACACACACCTGGAGGGAGAGAGACCAGCGTCACACACACCTGGAGGGAGAGAGACCAGCGTCTCACACACCTGGAGGGAGAGAGACCAGCGTCATACACACCTGGAGGGAGAGAGACCAGCGTTACACACACACACCTGGAGGGAGAGAGACCAGCGTCTCACACACCTGGAGGGAGAGAGACCAGCGTCATACACACCTGGAGGGAGAGAGACCAGCGTTACACACACACACCTGGAGGGAGAGAGACCAGCGTCAAACACACACACCTGGAGGGAGAGAGACCAGCGTTATACACACACACCTGGAGGGAGAGAGACCAGCGTTACACACACACACCTGGAGGGAGAGAGACCAGCATCACACACACCTGGAGGGAGAGAGACCAGCGTTACACACACACACCTGGAGGGAGAGAGACCAGCGTTACACACACCTGGAGGGAGAGAGACCAGCGTCAAACACACACACCTGGAGGGAGAGAGACCAGCATCACACACACCTGGAGGGAGAGAGACCAGCGTTACACACACACACCTGGAGGGAGAGAGACCAGCATCACACACACACACCTGGAGGGAAAGAGACCAGCATCACACACACACACCTGGAGGGAGAGAGACCAGCATCACACACACACACCTGGAGGGAGAGAGACCAGCGTTACACACACACACCTGGAGGGAGAGAGACCAGCATCACACACACACACACCTGGAGGGAGAGAGACCAGCGTTACACACACACACCTGGAGGGAGAGAGACCAGCGTTACACACACACACCTGGAGGGAGAGAGACCAGCGTTACACACACCTGGAGGGAGAGAGACCAGCGTCAAACACACCTGGGGGGAGAGAGACCAGCGTTACACACACCTGGAGGGAGAGAGACCAGCATCACACACACACACCTGGAGGGAGAGAGACCAGCATCACACACACACACCTGGAGGGAGAGAGACCAGCGTCACACACACACACCTGGAGGGAGAGAGACCAGCGTCACACACACCTGGAGGGAGAGAGACCAGCGTCACACACACCTGGAGGGAGAGAGACCAGCGTCACACACACCTGGAGGGAGAGAGACCAGCGTCACACACACCTGGAGGGAGAGAGACCAGCGTCACACACACCTGGAGGGAGAGAGACCAGCGTCACACACACCTGGAGGGAGAGAGACCAGCGTCACACACACCTGGAGGGAGAGAGACCAGCGTTACACAGACACACCTGGAGGGAGAGAGACCAGCGTCACACACACACACCTGGAGGGAGAGAGACCAGCGTTACACACACACACCTGGAGGGAGAGAGACCAGCGTTACACACACACACCTGGAGGGAGAGAGACCAGCGTTACACAGACACCTGGAGGGAGAGAGACCAGCGTTACACACACACCTGGAGGGAGAGAGACCAGCGTTATACACACCTGGAGGGAGAGAGACCAGCGTCACACACACACACCTGGAGGGAGAGAGACCAGCGTCACACACACCTGGAGGGAGAGAGACCAGCGTCTCACACACACCTGGAGGGAGAGAGACCAGCGTCTCACACACACCTGGAGGGAGAGAGACCAGCGTTATACACACCTGGAGGGAGAGAGACCAGCGTTACACACACACACCTGGAGGGAGAGAGACCAGCGTCAAACACACCTGGAGGGAGAGAGACCAGGGTCAAACACACACACCTGGAGGGAGAGAGACCAGCGTCTCACACACACACCTGGAGGGAGAGAGACCAGCGTCTCACACACACACCTGGAGGGAGAGAGACCAGCGTCTCACACACCTGGAGGGAGAGAGACCAGCGTCATACACACCTGGAGGGAGAGAGACCAGCGTCACACACACCTGGAGGGAGAGAGACCAGCGTTATACACACCTGGAGGGAGAGAGACCAGCGTCTCACACACACACCTGGAGGGAGAGAGACCAGCGTCACACACACCTGGAGGGAGAGAGACCAGCGTCACACACACCTGGAGGGAGAGAGACCAGCGTCACACACACCTGGAGGGAGAGAGACCAGCGTTACACACACCTGGAGGGAGAGAGACCAGCGTCACACACACCTGGAGGGAGAGAGACCAGCGTTATACACACCTGGAGGGAGAGAGACCAGCGTTACACACACCTGGAGGGAGAGAGACCAGCGTCACACACACCTGGAGGGAGAGAGACCAGCGTCACACACACCTGGAGGGAGAGAGACCAGCATCACACACACCTGGAGGGAGAGAGACCAGCGTCACACACACCTGGAGGGAGAGAGACCAGCGTCACACACACCTGGAGGGAGAGAGACCAGCGTCACACACACCTGGAGGGAGAGAGACCAGCGTCACACACACCTGGGGGGAGAGAGACCAGCGTTACTTTTCAGGTGTGTGTACCTACCTTAGGTGAGGGGTCCTTCAGTACTACAGTGAGCAGTGTGAGAGGAGGAGGTCCACCAATGGGAGCGTCCGGTATGAACGACGACCAATAGCCATACAGCGTCCTCTTTTCCACTGCCTTCACCACGGCTAGGAGACACAGCAACACCCCCTGCCGCACCCTGCCATGGAACAACCTGGTGGGAGAACACACACATTACCACACACACACATTACCACACACACACACCCTGCCATGGAACAACCTGGTGGGAGAACACACACATTACCACACACACACACCCTGCCATGGAACAACCTGGTGGGAGAACACACACACACACACACACACACACACACACACACACCCTGCCATGGAACAACCTGGTGGGAGAACACACACATTACCACACACACACACCCTGCCATGGAACAACCTGGTGGGAGAACACACACATTACCACACACACACACCCTGCCATGGAACAACCTGGTGGGAGAACACACACATTACCACACACACACACCCTGCCATGGAACAACCTGGTGGGAGAACACACACACACACACACACACACACACACACACACACCCTGCCATGGAACAACCTGGTGGGAGAACACACACATTACCACACACACACACCCTGCCATGGAACAACCTGGTGGGAGAACACACACATTACCACACACACACACCCTGCCATGGAACAACCTGGTGGGAGAACACACACACACACACACACACACACACACACACACACACCCTGCCATGGAACAACCTGGTGGGAGAACACACACATTACCACACACACACACCCTGCCATGGAACAACCTGGTGGGAGAACACACACACACACACACACACACCCTGCCATGGAACAACCTGGTGGGAGAACACACACATTACCACACACACACACACACATTATCACACACACACACCCTGCCATGGAACAACCTGGTGGGAGAACACACACATTACCACACACACACACCCTGCCATGGAACAACCTGGTGGGAGAACACACACACACACACACACACACACACACACACACACACCCTGCCATGGAACAACCTGGTGGGAGAACACACACATTACCACGCACACACACCCTGCCATGGAACAACCTGGTGGGAGAACACACACACACACACACACACACACCCTGCCATGGAACAACCTGGTGGGAGAACACACACACACACACACACTACCACACACACACACCCTGCCATGGAACAACCTGGTGGGAGAACACACACATTACCACACACACACACACACACCCTGCCATGGAACAACCTGGTGGGAGAACACACACATTACCACACACACACACATTACCGAACACACACACACACACATTACCACACACATACACACCCTGCCATGGAACAACCTGGTGGGAGAACACACACACATTACCACACACACACACACACACACACACACACACACACACACACACACACACACACACACACACACACACACACACACACACACACACACACACACACACACACACACACACACACACACACACACACACTGCCATGGAACAACCTGGTGAGAGAACACACACATTACCACACACACACACACACATTACCACACACACACACCCTGCCATGGAACAACCTGGTGAGAGAACACACACACATTACCACACACACACACACATTACCACACACACACACACAGACACACCCTGCCATGGAACAACCTGGTGAGAGAACACACACATTACCACACACACACACACATTACCACACACACACACCCTGCCATGGAACAACCTGGTGGGAGAACACACACACACATTACCACACACACACACACATTACCACACACACACACACACACCCTGCCATGGAACAACCTGGTGAGAGAACACACACATTACCACACACACACAAACACACATTACCACACACACACACTCTGCCA
The DNA here is from genome assembly GCF_029448725.1 of Salvelinus fontinalis. Classification (NCBI taxonomy): domain Eukaryota; kingdom Metazoa; phylum Chordata; class Actinopteri; order Salmoniformes; family Salmonidae; genus Salvelinus; species Salvelinus fontinalis. Next base: position 2,648,888 of record NC_074677.1, read on the forward strand.
TGGAACAACCTGGTGGGAGAACACACACATTACCACACACACACACACACACACATTACCACACACACACACTCTGCCATGGAACAACCTGGTGGGAGAACACACACATTACCACACACACACACACATTACCACACACACACACACTCTGCCATGGAACAACCTGGTGGGAGAACACACACATTACCACACACACACACACATTACCACACACACACACACTCTGCCATGGAACAACCTGGTGGGAGAACACACACATTACCACACACACAGAGAGAGAAGAGGACAGTGCATTACCTCAGTTTACTGTGAGCTGCTCCCTCGGGATCAGAGAACTCTGAGTCAGAACTGCTCTTCCATAACGGATAGAGAGACGGAACGCCTGGAGGAGGAAGTACCGAGGTCTTAGACCAGGCCTCCCCTCCTCTTCCTCCTCTCTGGAGCCTGGGTTCTGCCTCTCTCTCCTCATCCTCCTCTCCTCCTTTCCTCCCCCGACCTCGAGACTTCTTCTTCTTATTCTACAGAGAAAGAGAGGAGAGACAGAGAGAAGGGGGGAGAGTAGGGGACAGAGAGAAGTGGGGGAGAGTAGGAGAAAGAGGAGAGACAGAGAGAAGGGGGGAGAGTAGGGGACAGAGAGAAGGGGGGAGAGTAGGAGAAAGAGGAGAGACAGAGAGAAGGGGGGAGAGTAGGGGAAAGAGGAGAGACAGAGAGAAGGGGGGAGAGTAGGGGAAAGAGGAGAGAGAGAGAAGGGGGGAGAGTAGGGGGGAGAGGAGAGGGGGAGAGTAGGGGAAAGAGGAGAGACAGAGAGAAGGGGGGAGAGTAGGGGAAAGAGGAGAGACAGAGAGAAGGGGGGGGTAGGGGGGAGAGGAGAGGGGGAGAGTAGGGGAAAGAGAAGGGGGGAGAGTAGGGGAAAGAGAAGGGGGGAGAGTAGGGGAAAGAGGAGAGGGGGAGAGTAGGGGAAAGAGGAGAGACAGAGAAGGGGGGAGAGTAGGAGACAGAGAGAAGGGGGAGAGTAGGAGACAGAGAGAAGGGGGGAGAGTAGGAGACAGAGAGAAGGGGGGAGAGTAGGGGAAAGAGAAGAGACAGAGAGAAGGGGGAGGGTAGGGGAAAGAGGAGAGACAGAGAGAAGGGGGGAGAGTAGGGGAAAGAGAAGAGACAGAGAGAAGGGGGAGGGTAGGGGAAAGAGGAGAGACAGAGAGAAGGGGGGAGAGTAGGGGAAAGAGGAGAGACAGAGAGAAGGGGGGAGAGTAGGGGAAAGAGAAGGGGGGAGAGTAGGGGAAAGAGGAGAGGGGGAGAGAAGTGGGGAGAGTAGGGGAAAGAGGAGAGACAGAGAAGGGGGGAGAGTAGGAGACAGAGAGAAGGGGGAGAGTAGGAGAAAGAGGAGAGACAGAGAGAAGGGGGGAGAGTAGGGGAAAGAGGAGAGACAGAGAGAAGGGGGGAGAGTAGGGGAAAGAGGAGAGAGAGAGAAGGGGGGAGAGTAGGGGGGAGAGGAGAGGGGGAGAGTAGGGGAAAGAGGAGAGACAGAGAGAAGGGGGGAGAGTAGGGGAAAGAGAAGGGGGGAGAGTAGGGGAAAGAGGAGAGGGGGAGAGAAGTGGGGAGAGTAGGGGAAAGAGGAGAGACAGAGAAGGGGGGAGAGTAGGAGACAGAGAGAAGGGGGAGAGTAGGAGACAGAGAGAAGGGGAGAGAGTAGGAGACAGAGAGAAGGGGGGAGAGTAGGAGACAGAGAGAAGGGGGGAGAGTAGGAGACAGAGAGAAGGGGGGAGAGTAGGAGAAAGAGGAGAGACAGAGAGAAGGGGGGAGAGTAGGGGGGAGAGAAGGAGAAAGAGGAGAGGGGGAGAGTAGGAGACAGAGAGAAGGGGGGAGAGTTGGAGAAAGAGGAGAGACAGATAGAAGGGGGGAGAGTAGGGGAAAGAGGAGAGGGGGAGAGTAGGGGAAAGAGGAGAGGGGGAGAGTAGGGGAAAGAGGAGAGGGGGAGAGTAGGGGAAAGAGGAGAGACAGAGAGAAGGGGGGAGAGTAGGGGAAAGAGGAGAGAGAGAGTAGGGGGGAGAGTAGGGGAAAGAGGAGAGACAGAGAGAAGGGGGAGAGTAGGGGAAAGAGGAGAGGGGGAGAGTAGGGGAAAGAGGAGAGGGGGAGAGTAGGGGAAAGAGGAGAGACAGAGAGAAGGGGGGAGAGTAGGGGAAAGAGGAGAGGGGGAGAGTAGGGGAAAGAGGAGAGACAGAGAGAAGGGGGGAGAGTAGGGGAAAGAGGAGAGGGGGAGAGTAGGGGAAAGAGGAGAGACAGAGAGAAGGGGGGAGAGTAGGGGAAAGAGGAGAGACAGAGAGAAGGGGGGGGTAGGGGGGAGAGGAGAGGGGGAGAGTAGGGGAAAGAGGAGAGGGGGAGAGTAGGGGAAAGATGAGAGGGGGAGAGTAGGGGAAAGAGGAGAGGGGGAGAGTAGGGGAAAGAGGAGAGGGGGAGAGAAGGGGGGAGAGTAGGGGAAAGAGGAGAGGGGGAGAGTAGGGGGGAGAGTAGGGGAAAGAGGAGAGACAGTTTAGTAATAAGACAGAGAGAAGACAGGCGAGGGGGATAGAAATCAATTACTGGGTCAAAGGATGGAAACCAGTTGTGATTCTGCCCATCGAGATGAAATGTGGACCTCTGAACTACAGTTCCCATCAGGCCCTCTGGTATACATCAGTCTCTTACCCCTGAGGTCTGGGTGGGGGGGTTCCGTGGAGGTTCGGCAGGTTTGGGGGTACTGCAGGTTTCGTACTGAGGCAGGGGAGCGGGGTACAGCACGGACGGCCAATCCACACACACACCTGGACAACCTTGGAACATCAGCCTCTGTGGACACATTAACACCTGCATGGAGTTGCTCTCAACCAAACTATGGACATATTATCCACTCTATCGTTTCTCTGGATCTTTATAATCAAATCAATTCAATGAGCAAGACTGTATATGTGAGCCAGTGTATATTTGATTTATTTGACCCAGTGTATATTTGATTTATTTGACCCAGTGTATATTTGACTCAGTATATATTTGATTTATTTGACCTGGTGAATATTTGACCCGGTGAATATTTGACCCAGTGTATATTTCACCCATTGTATATTAGAGCCAGTGTATATTTGATTTATTTGACCCAGTGTATATTTGACCCAGTATATATTTGACCCAGTATATATTTGATTTATTTGACCCGGTGAATATTTGACACGGTGAATAGTGTACACGGTATATATTTGACCCAGTATATATTTGACCCATTTGACCTACTATATATTTGACTCAGTATATATTTGACCCATTTGACCTACTATATATTTGACCCAGTGTATAGTTGATTTATTTGACCCAGTGTATATTTGACCCAGTGTATATTTAATTTATTTGACCTAGTGAATATTTGACCCAGTATATATTTGACCCAGTATATATTTGACCCATTGTATATTTGAGCCAGTGTATATTTGATTTATTTGACCCAGTGTATAATTGATTTATTTTACCCAGTATTTATTTGACCCATTTGACCTACAGTATATTTGACCCAGTGTATATGTGAGCCAGTGTATATTTGATTTGACCCAGTATATATTTGATTTATTTGACCCAGTATATATTTGATTTATTTGACCCAGTATATATTTGACCCAGTGTATATTTGATTTATTTGACCCGGTGAATATTTGACACGGTGAATAGTTGACACGGTATATATTTGACCCAGTATATATTTGACCCATTTGACCTACTATATATTTGACCCAGTATATATTTGACCCATTTGACCTACTATATATTTGACCCAGTGTATAGTTGAATTATTTGACCCAGTGTATATTTGACCCAGTGTATATGTGAGCCAGTGTATATTTGATTTGACCCAGTATATATTTGATTTATTTGACCCAGTATATATTTGATTTATTTGACCCAGTATATATTTGACCCAGTGTATATTTGATTTATTTGACCCGGTGAATATTTGACACGGTGAATAGTTGACACGGTATATATTTGACCCAGTATATATTTGACCCATTTGACCTACTATATATTTGACCCAGTATATATTTGACCCATTTGACCTACTATATATTTGACCCAGTGTATAGTTGAATTATTTGACCCAGTGTATATTTGACCCAGTGTATATTTGATTTATTTGACCCAGTGTATATTTGACCCAGTGTATATTTGACCCAGTATATATTTGACCCAGTGTATATTTGACCCAGTGTATATTTGACCCAGTATATATTTGATTTATTTGACCCAGTATATATTTGATTTATTTGACCCAGTGTATATTTGATTTATTTGACCCAGTGTATTTTTGATTTATTTGACCCAGTGTATATTTCACCCAGTATATATTTGACCTAGTGTATAATTGACCCAGTGTATATCTGATTTATTTGACCCAGTAGGGTGGAAAGGTGGAGGCGGAGGTAGCGGTCCTGCTGCTGGGTTGTTGCCCTCCTACGGCCTCCTCCACGTCTCCTGATGTACTGGCCTGTCTCCTGGTAGCGCCTCCATGCTCTGGCCACTACGCTGACAGAAACAGCAAACCTTTTTGCCACAGCTCGCATTGATGTGCCATCCTGGATGAACTGCACTACCTGAGCCACTTGTGTGGGTTGTAGACTCCGTCTCATGCTACCACTAGAGTGAAAGCACCGCCAGCATTCAAAATTGACCAAAACATCAGCCAGGAAGCATAGGAAGACTTGGAGGTACATTGTGTTGTTTAAGTGGTCCCTTTATTTCTTTGACCCAGTGTATATTTGATATATTTGACCCAGTGTATATTTGATATATTTGACGCAGTGTATATTTGACTCAGTAAATATTTGACGCAGTGTATATTTGACCCAGTGTATATATGATTTGTTTGACCCAGTGTATATTTGACCCATTTGACCTAGTGTATATTTTACCCATTTGACCCCGTGTATATTTGACCCCGTGTATATTTGACCCCGTGTATATTTGATTTATTTGACCCCGTGTATATTTGATTTATTTGACCCTGTGTATATTTGACCCCGTGTATATTTGACCCCGTGTATATTTGACCCCGTGTATATTTGATTTATTTGACCCCGTGTATATTTGACCCTGTGTATATTTTATTTATTTGACCCAGTGTATATTTTATTTATTTGACCCCGTATATATTTGACCCCGTATATATTTGACCCCGTATATATTTGACCCCGTGTACATTTGACCCCGTGTATATTTGACCCCGTGTATATTTGACCCCGTGTATATTTGACCCCGTGTATATTTGATTTATTTGACCCCGTGTATTTTTGATTTATTTGACCCCGTATATATTTGATTTATTTGACCCAGTGTATATTTGACCCAGTGTATATTTGACCCAGTGTATTTTTGATTTATTTGACCCAGTATATATTTGACCCCGTATATATTTGACCCAGTGTATATTTGATTTATTTGACCCAGTGTATATTTGATTTATTTGACCCAGTGTATATTTGATTTATTTGACCCCGTGTATATTTGACCCAGTGTATATTTGACCCAGTATATATTTGACCCCGTGTATATTTGACCCAGTGTATATCTGACCCAGTGTATATTTGATTTATTTGACCCCGTGTATATTTGACCCCGTGTATATTTGATTTATTTGACCCAGTATACATTTGACCCCGTGTATATTTGACCCAGTGTATATTTGATTTATTTGACCCAGTGTATATTTGACCCAGTGTATATTTGACCCAATGTATATTTTCCCCATTTGACCCAGTGTATATTTGACCCAATGTATATTTTCCCCATTTGACCCAGTGTATATTTGACCCAGTGTATATTTGACCCAGTGTATATTTGATTTATTTGACCCAGTATATATTTGACCCCGTGTATATTTGACCCAGTGTATATTTGACCCAATGTATATTTTACCCATTTGACCCAGTGTATATTTGACCCATTTGACCCAGTGTATATTTGATTTATTTGACCCAGTGTATATTTGACCCAGTGTATATTTGACCCAATGTATATTTGATTTATTTGACCAAGTATATATTTGACCAAGTATATATTTGACCCAGTATATATTTGACCCAGTGTATATTTGATTTATTTGACCCAGTGTATATTTGACCCAGTGTATATTTGATTTATTTGACCAAGTATATATTTGACCAAGTATATATTTGACCCAGTATATATTTGACCCAGTGTATATTTGATTTATTTGACCCAGTATATATTTGACCCCGTGTATATTTGACCCCGTGTATATTTGACCCCGTGTATATTTGACCCCGTGTATATTTGACCCCGTGTATATTTGACCCCGTGTATATTTGACCCCGTGTATATTTGATTTATTTGACCCAGTGAACATTTGACCCCGTGTATATTTGACTCCGTGTATATTTGATTTATTTGACCCAGTGAACATTTGACCCAGTGAACATTTGACCCCGTGTATATTTGACCCCGTGTATATTTGACCCCGTGTATATTTGATTTATTTGACCCAGTGTATATTTGACCCAGTGTATATTTGATTTATTTGACCAAGTATATATTTGACCAAGTATATATTTGACCAAGTATATATTTGACCCAGTATATATTTGACCCAGTGTATATTTGATTTATTTGACCCAGTATATATTTGACCCCGTGTGTATTTGACCCCGTGTATATTTGACCCCGTGTATATTTGACCCCGTGTATATTTGACCCCGTGTATATTTGACCCCGTGTATATTTGATTTATTTGACCCAGTGAACATTTGACCCCGTGTATATTTGACTCCGTGTATATTTGATTTATTTGACCCAGTGAACATTTGACCCAGTGAACATTTGACCCAGTGAACATTTGACCCCGTGTATATTTGACCCCGTGTATATTTGACCCCGTGTATATTTGACCCCGTGTATATTTGACCCCGTGTATATTTGACCCCGTGTATATTTGACCCCGTGTATATTTGATTTATTTGACCCAGTGTATATTTGACCCAGTGTATATTTGACCCAGTATATATTTGACCCAGTATATATTTGACCCAGTGTATATTTGATTTATTTGACCCAGTATATATTTGACCCAGTGTATATTTGATTTATTTGACCCAGTGTATATTTGACCCAGTGTATATTTGACCCAGTATATATTTGACCCAGTGTATATTTGACCCAGTGTATATTTGACCCAGTGTAAAAACAGTAGATGTTTACCTTGAGAACTGCCAGTAGAGTTCCCAGTTCCTCCTGCCCTCCAAACCTCCACTCCCCTCCACAGAGAGAGGACTGGAGACCCTTCACTGCACCCTGGACCACCTAAACACACACACACACACACACACACACACACACACACACACACACACACACACACAGAGTTTGTGGAACCATAACCCCTTCACTGCTCCCTGGTCCCTCTGCCTACACGTACCACCTCAGCTCCCTGGTCCCCCTGCCTACACGTACCACCTCAGCTCCCTGGTCCCCCTGCCTACACGTTACATACCGTACCACCTCAGCTCCCTGGTCCCTCTGCCTACACGTACATACCGTACCACCTCAGCTCCCTGGTCCCCCTGCCTACACGTACATACCGTACCACCTCAGCTCCCTGGTCCCCCTGCCTACACGTACATACCGTACCACCTCAGCTCCCTGGTCCCCCTGCCTACACGTACCACCTCAGCTCCCTGGTCCCCCTGCCTACACGTTACATACCGTACCACCTCAGCTCCCTGGTCCCTCTGCCTACACGTACCACCTCAGCTCCCTGGTCCCCCTGCCTACACGTACCACCTCAGCTCCCTGGTCCCCCTGCCTACACGTTACATACCGTACCACCTCAGCTCCCTGGTCCCTCTGCCTACACGTACATACCGTACCACCTCAGCTCCCTGGTCCCTCTGCCTACACGTACATACCGTACCACCTCAGCTCCCTGGTCCCCCTGCCTACACGTATTTACCGTACCACCTCAGCTCCCTGGTCCCCCTGCCTACACGTACATACCGTACCACCTCAGCTCCCTGGTCCCCCTGCCTACACGTTACATACCGTACCACCTCAGCTCCCTGGTCCCCCTGCCTACACGTACATACCGTACCACCTCAGCTCCCTGGTCCCCCTGCCTACACGTACATACCGTACCACCTCAGCTCCCTGGTCCCCCTGCCTACACGTTACATACCGTACCACCTCAGCTCCCTGGTCCCCCTGCCTACACGTACATACCGTACCACCTCAGCTCCCTGGTCCCCCTGCCTACACGTACATACCGTACCACCTCAGCTCCCTGGTCCCCCTGCCTACACGTATATACCGTACCACCTCAGCTCCCTGGTCCCCCTGCCTACACGTACATACCGTACCACCTCAGCTCCCTGGTCCCCCTGCCTACACGTACATACCGTACCACCTCAGCTCCCTGGTCCCCCTGCCTACACGTACATACCGTACCACCTCAGCTCCCTGGACCCCCTGCCTACACGTACATACCGTACCACCTCAGCTCCCTGGACCCCCTGCCTACACGTACATACCGTACCACCTCAGCTCCCTGGTCCCCCTGCCTACACGTATATACCGTACCACCTCAGCTCCCTGGTCCCCCTGCCTACACGTACATACCGTACCACCTCAGCTCCCTGGTCCCCCTGCCTACACGTACCACCTCAGCTCCCTGGTCCCCCTGCCTACACGTTACATACCGTACCACCTCAGCTCCCTGGTCCCCCTGCCTACACGTACATACCGTACCACCTCAGCTCCCTGGTCCCCCTGCCTACACGTACATACCGTACCACCTCAGCTCCCTGGTCCCTCTGCCTACACGTACATACCGTACCACCTCAGCTCCCTGGTCCCCCTGCCTACACGTACATACCGTACCACCTCAGCTCCCTGGTCCCCCTGCCTACACGTACATACCGTACCACCTCAGCTCCCTGGTCCCCCTGCCTACACGTACATACCGTACCACCTCAGCTCCCTGGTCCCCCTGCCTACACGTACATACCGTACCACCTCAGCTCCCTGGTCCCCCTGCCTACACGTACATACCGTACCACCTCAGCTCCCTGGTCCCCCTGCCTACACGTTACATACCGTACCACCTCAGCTCCCTGGTCCCCCTGCCTACACGTACATACCGTACCACCTCAGCTCCCTGGTCCCCCTGCCTACACGTACATACCGTACCACCTCAGCTCCCTGGTCCCCCTGCCTACACGTACATACCGTACCACCTCAGCTCCCTGGTCCCCCTGCCTACACGTACATACCGTACCACCTCAGCTCCCTGGTCCCCCTGCCTACACGTACATACCGTACCACCTCAGCTCCCTGGTCCCCCTGCCTTCACGTACATACCGTACCACCTCAGCTCCCTGGTCCCCCTGCCTACACGTTACATACCGTACCACCTCAGCTCCCTGGTCCCCCTGCCTACACGTACACACCGTACCACCTCAGCTCCCTGGTCCCCCTGCCTACACGTACCACCTCAGCTCCCTGGTCCCCCTGCCTACACGTACATACCGTACCACCTCAGCTCCCTGGTCCCCCTGCCTACACGTACATACCGTACCACCTCAGCTCCCTGGTCCCCCTGCCTACACGTACATACCGTACCACCTCAGCTCCCTGGTCCCCCTGCCTACACGTACATACCGTACCACCTCAGCTCCCTGGTCCCCCTGCCTACACGTACATACCGTACCACCTCAGCTCCCTGGTCCCCCTGCCTACACGTACATACCGTACCACCTCAGCTCCCTGGTCCCCCTGCCTACACGTACATACCGTACCACCTCAGCTCCCTGGTCCCCCTGCCTACACGTACATACCGTACAACCTCAGCTCCCTGGTCCCCCTGCCTACACGTACATACCGTACCACCTCAGCTCCCTGGTCCCCCTGCCTACACGTACATACCGTACCACCTCAGCTCCCTGGTCCCCCTGCCTACACGTTACATACCGTACCACCTCAGCTCCCTGGTCCCCCTGCCTACACGTACATACCGTACCACCTCAGCTCCCTGGTCCCTCTGCCTACACGTACATACCGTACCACCTCAGCTCCCTGGTCCCCCTGCCTACACGTACATACCGTACCACCTCAGCTCCCTGGTCCCCCTGCCTACACGTACATACCGTACCACCTCAGCTCCCTGGTCCCCCTGCCTACACGTACATACCGTACCACCTCAGCTCCCTGGTCCCCCTGCCTACACGTACATACCGTACCACCTCAGCTCCCTGGTCCCCCTGCCTACACGTTACATACCGTACCACCTCAGCTCCCTGGTCCCCCTGCCTACACGTACACACCGTACCACCTCAGCTCCCTGGTCCCCCTGCCTACACGTACCACCTCAGCTCCCTGGTCCCCCTGCCTACACGTACATACCGTACCACCTCAGCTCCCTGGTCCCCCTGCCTACACGTACATACCGTACCACCTCAGCTCCCTGGTCCCCCTGCCTACACGTACATACCGTACCACCTCAGCTCCCTGGTCCCCCTGCCTACACGTACATACCGTACCACCTCAGCTCCCTGGTCCCTCTGCCTACACGTACATACCGTACCACCTCAGCTCCCTGGTCCCCCTGCCTACACGTACATACCGTACCACCTCAGCTCCCTGGTCCCCCTGCCTACACGTACATACCGTACCACCTCAGCTCCCTGGTCCCCCTGCCTACACGTACATACCGTACCATCTCAGCTCCCTGGTCCCCCTGCCTACACGTACATACCGTACCACCTCAGCTCCCTGGTCCCCCTGCCTACACGTACCACCTCAGCTCCCTGGTCCCCCTGCCTACACGTACCACCTCAGCTCCCTGGTCCCCCTGCCTACACGTACATACCGTACCCCCTCAGCTCCCTGGTACCCCTGCCTACACGTATATACCGTACCACCTCAGCTCCCTGGTCCCCCTGCCTACACGTACATACCGTACCCCCTCAGCTCCCTGGTCCCCCTGCCTACACGTACATACCGTACCACCTCAGCTCCCTGGTCCCCCTGCCTACACGTACCACCTCAGCTCCCTGGTCCCCCTGCCTACACGTACATACCGTACCACCTCAGCTCCCTGGTCCCCCTGCCTACACGTACCACCTCAGCTCCCTGGTCCCCCTGCCTACACGTACATACCGTACCACCTCAGCTCCCTGGTCCCTCTGCCTACACGTACATACCGTACCACCTCAGCTCCGTGGTCCCTCTGCCTACACGTATATACCGTACCACCTCAGCTCCCTGGTCCCCCTGCCTACACGTACATACCGTACCACCTCAGCTCCCTGGTCCCCCTGCCTACACGTACATACCGTACCACCTCAGCTCCCTGGTCCCCCTGCCTACACGTATATACCGTACCACCTCAGCTCCCTGGTCCCCCTGCCTACACGTACATACCGTACCACCTCAGCTCCCTGGTCCCCCTGCCTACACGTACATACCGTACCACCTCAGCTCCCTGGTCCCCCTGCCTACACGTACATACCGTACCACCTCAGCTCCCTGGACCCCCTGCCTACACGTACATACCGTACCACCTCAGCTCCCTGGACCCCCTGCCTACACGTACATACCGTACCACCTCAGCTCCCTGGTCCCCCTGCCTACACGTATATACCGTACCACCTCAGCTCCCTGGTCCCCCTGCCTACACGTACATACCGTACCACCTCAGCTCCCTGGTCCCCCTGCCTACACGTACCACCTCAGCTCCCTGGTCCCCCTGCCTACACGTTACATACCGTACCACCTCAGCTCCCTGGTCCCCCTGCCTACACGTACATACCGTACCACCTCAGCTCCCTGGTCCCCCTGCCTACACGTACATACCGTACCACCTCAGCTCCCTGGTCCCCCTGCCTACACGTACATACCGTACCACCTCAGCTCCCTGGTCCCCCTGCCTACACGTACATACCGTACCACCTCAGCTCCCTGGTCCCTCTGCCTACACGTACATACCGTACCACCTCAGCTCCCTGGTCCCCCTGCCTACACGTACATACCGTACCACCTCAGCTCCCTGGTCCCCCTGCCTACACGTACATACCGTACCACCTCAGCTCCCTGGTCCCCCTGCCTACACGTACATACCGTACCACCTCAGCTCCCTGGTCCCCCTGCCTACACGTTACATACCGTACCACCTCAGCTCCCTGGTCCCCCTGCCTACACGTACATACCGTACCACCTCAGCTCCCTGGTCCCTCTGCCTACACGTACATACCGTACCACCTCAGCTCCCTGGTCCCCCTGCCTACACGTACATACCGTACCACCTCAGCTCCCTGGTCCCCCTGCCTACACGTACATACCGTACCACCTCAGCTCCCTGGTCCCCCTGCCTACACGTACATACCGTACCACCTCAGCTCCCTGGTCCCCCTGCCTACACGTACATACCGTACCACCTCAGCTCCCTGGTCCCCCTGCCTACACGTTACATACCGTACCACCTCAGCTCCCTGGTCCCCCTGCCTACACGTACACACCGTACCACCTCAGCTCCCTGGTCCCCCTGCCTACACGTACCACCTCAGCTCCCTGGTCCCCCTGCCTACACGTACATACCGTACCACCTCAGCTCCCTGGTCCCCCTGCCTACACGTACATACCGTACCACCTCAGCTCCCTGGTCCCCCTGCCTACACGTACATACCGTACCACCTCAGCTCCCTGGTCCCCCTGCCTACACGTACATACCGTACCACCTCAGCTCCCTGGTCCCCCTGCCTACACGTACATACCGTACCACCTCAGCTCCCTGGTCCCCCTGCCTACACGTACATACCGTACCACCTCAGCTCCCTGGTCCCCCTGCCTACACGTACATACCGTACCACCTCAGCTCCCTGGTCCCCCTGCCTACACGTACATACCGTACCACCTCAGCTCCCTGGTCCCCCTGCCTACACGTACATACCGTACCACCTCAGCTCCCTGGTCCCCCTGCCTACACGTACATACCGTACCACCTCAGCTCCCTGGTCCCCCTGCCTACACGTACATACCGTACCACCTCAGCTCCCTGGTCCCCCTGCCTACACGTACATACCGTACCACCTCAGCTCCCTGGTCCCCCTGCCTACACGTACATACCGTACCACCTCAGCTCCCTGGTCCCCCTGCCTACACGTACATACCGTACCACCTCAGCTCCCTGGTCCCCCTGCCTACACGTACATACCGTACCACCTCAGCTCCCTGGTCCCCCTGCCTACACGTACATACCGTACCACCTCAGCTCCCTGGTCCCCCTGCCTACACGTACATACCGTACCACCTCAGCTCCCTGGTCCCCCTGCCTACACGTACATACCGTACCACCTCAGCTCCCTGGTCCCCCTGCCTACACGTACATACCGTACCACCTCAGCTCCCTGGTCCCCCTGCCTACACGTACATACCGTACCACCTCAGCTCCCTGGTCCCCCTGCCTACACGTACATACCGTACCACCTCAGCTCCCTGGTCCCCCTGCCTACACGTACATACCGTACCACCTCAGCTCCCTGGTCCCCCTGCCTACACGTACATACCGTACCACCTCAGCTCCCTGGTCCCCCTGCCTACACGTACATACCGTACCACCTCAGCTCCCTGGTCCCCCTGCCTACACGTACATACCGTACCACCTCAGCTCCCTGGTCCCCCTGCCTACACGTACATACCGTACCACCTCAGCTCCCTGGTCCCCCTGCCTACACGTACATACCGTACCACCTCAGCTCCCTGGTCCCCCTGCCTACACGTACATACCGTACCACCTCAGCTCCCTGGTCCCCCTGCCTACACGTACATACCGTACCACCTCAGCTCCCTGGTCCCCCTGCCTACACGTACATACCGTACCACCTCAGCTCCCTGGTCCCCCTGCCTACACGTACATACCGTACCACCTCAGCTCCCTGGTCCCCCTGCCTACACGTACATACCGTACCACCTCAGCTCCCTGGTCCCCCTGCCTACACGTACATACCGTACCACCTCAGCTCCCTGGTCCCCCTGCCTACACGTACATACCGTACCACCTCAGCTCCCTGGTCCCCCTGCCTACACGTACATACCGTACCACCTCAGCTCCCTGGTCCCCCTGCCTACACGTACATACCGTACCACCTCAGCTCCCTGGTCCCCCTGCCTACACGTACATACCGTACCACCTCAGCTCCCTGGTCCCCCTGCCTACACGTACATACCGTACCACCTCAGCTCCCTGGTCCCCCTGCCTACACGTACATACCGTACCACCTCAGCTCCCTGGTCCCCCTGCCTACACGTACATACCGTACCACCTCAGCTCCCTGGTCCCCCTGCCTACACGTACATACCGTACCACCTCAGCTCCCTGGTCCCCCTGCCTACACGTACATACCGTACCACCTCAGCTCCCTGGTCCCCCTGCCTACACGTACATACCGTACCACCTCAGCTCCCTGGTCCCCCTGCCTACACGTACATACCGTACCACCTCAGCTCCCTGGTCCCCCTGCCTACACGTACATACCGTACCACCTCAGCTCCCTGGTCCCCCTGCCTACACGTACATACCGTACCACCTCAGCTCCCTGGTCCCCCTGCCTACACGTACATACCGTACCACCTCAGCTCCCTGGTCCCCCTGCCTACACGTACATACCGTACCACCTCAGCTCCCTGGTCCCCCTGCCTACACGTACATACCGTACCACCTCAGCTCCCTGGTCCCCCTGCCTACACGTACATACCGTACCACCTCAGCTCCCTGGTCCCCCTGCCTACACGTACATACCGTACCACCTCAGCTCCCTGGTCCCCCTGCCTACACGTACCACCTCAGCTCCCTGGTCCCCCTGCCTACACGTACCACCTCAGCTCCCTGGTCCCCCTGCCTACACGTACATACCGTACCCCCTCAGCTCCCTGGTACCCCTGCCTACACGTACATACCGTACCACCTCAGCTCCCTGGTCCCCCTGCCTACACGTACATACCGTACCACCTCAGCTCCCTGGTCCCCCTGCCTACACGTACATACCGTACCACCTCAGCTCCCTGGTCCCCCTGCCTACACGACAACCGTACCACCTCAGCTCCCTGGTCCCCCTGCCTACACGTACATACCGTACCACCTCAGCTCCCTGGTCCCCCTGCCTACACGTACATACCGTACCACCTCAGCTCCCTGGTCCCCCTGCCTACACGTACATACCGTACCACCTCAGCTCCCTGGTCCCCCTGCCTACACGTACATACCGTACCACCTCAGCTCCCTGGTCCCCCTGCCTACACGTACATACCGTACCACCTCAGCTCCCTGGTCCCCCTGCCTACACGTACATACCGTACCACCTCAGCTCCCTGGTCCCCCTGCCTACACGTACATACCGTACCACCTCAGCTCCCTGGTCCCCCTGCCTACACGTACATACCGTACCACCTCAGCTCCCTGGTCCCCCTGCCTACACGTTACATACCGTACCACCTCAGCTCCCTGGTCCCCCTGCCTACACGTACACACCGTACCACCTCAGCTCCCTGGTCCCCCTGCCTACACGTACCACCTCAGCTCCCTGGTCCCCCTGCCTACACGTACATACCGTACCACCTCAGCTCCCTGGTCCCCCTGCCTACACGTACATACCGTACCACCTCAGCTCCCTGGTCCCCCTGCCTACACGTACATACCGTACCACCTCAGCTCCCTGGCCCCCCTGCCTACACGTACATACCGTACCACCTCAGCTCCCTGGTCCCCCTGCCTACACGTACATACCGTACCACCTCAGCTCCCTGGTCCCCCTGCCTACACGTACATACCGTACCACCTCAGCTCCCTGGTCCCCCTGCCTACACGTACATACCGTACCACCTCAGCTCCCTGGTCCCCCTGCCTACACGTACATACCGTACCACCTCAGCTCCCTGGTCCCCCTGCCTACACGTACATACCGTACCACCTCAGCTCCCTGGTCCCCCTGCCTACACGTACATACCGTACCACCTCAGCTCCCTGGTCCCCCTGCCTACACGTACATACCGTACCACCTCAGCTCCCTGGTCCCCCTGCCTACACGTACATACCGTACCACCTCAGCTCCCTGGTCCCCCTGCCTACACGTACATACCGTACCACCTCAGCTCCCTGGTCCCCCTGCCTACACGTACATACCGTACCACCTCAGCTCCCTGGTCCCCCTGCCTACACGTACATACCGTACCACCTCAGCTCCCTGGTCCCCCTGCCTACACGTACATACCGTACCACCTCAGCTCCCTGGTCCCCCTGCCTACACGTACATACCGTACCACCTCAGCTCCCTGGTCCCCCTGCCTACACGTACATACCGTACCACCTCAGCTCCCTGGTCCCCCTGCCTACACGTACATACCGTACCACCTCAGCTCCCTGGTCCCCCTGCCTACACGTACATACCGTACCACCTCAGCTCCCTGGTCCCCCTGCCTACACGTACATACCGTACCACCTCAGCTCCCTGGTCCCCCTGCCTACACGTACATACCGTACCACCTCAGCTCCCTGGTCCCCCTGCCTACACGTACATACCGTACCACCTCAGCTCCCTGGTCCCCCTGCCTACACGTACATACCGTACCACCTCAGCTCCCTGGTCCCCCTGCCTACACGTACATACCGTACCACCTCAGCTCCCTGGTCCCCCTGCCTACACGTTACATACCGTACCACCTCAGCTCCCTGGTCCCCCTGCCTACACGTACATACCGTACCACCTCAGCTCCCTGGTCCCCCTGCCTACACGTACATACCGTACCACCTCAGCTCCCTGGTCCCCCTGCCTACACGTACATACCGTACCACCTCAGCTCCCTGGTCCCCCTGCCTACACGTACATACCGTACCACCTCAGCTCCACACACATAAAGCATATACTGTGCATTCGGAAAGTATTCAACCCTTTGACATTGTCCACATTTTGTTCCGTTACAGCCTTACTCTAAAATGGATTAAATTGAAAATACATCCTAAACACAATACCACATAATAACAAAGCAAAAACAAGTTTAGCAAAAACGTCTAATATATATAATTTTTTAAATAAAATGTACATAAGTAGGAAGGCCCTAAAAATGGTAAAAGACACCAGTCACCCTAGTCATGGACCGTTCTCTCTGCTACCGCACGGCAAGCGGTACCGGAGCGCCAAGCCTAGGTCCAAGAGGCTTCTAAACAGCTTCTACCCCCCAAGCCGTAAGACTCCAGACTATTTGCATTGCCTGCCACCCCCCCGCCACCCCCCTCATCATGGCAGGAAATACTGTTAGCGCCGGGTTGGTCGGGAATACCATGTAACTCTCCGTATAGGGATAGGGTCTGGGTTAGGGGGGGTTAGGGTCTGGGTTAGGGGGGGTTAGGGTCTGGGTTAGGGGGGGTTAGGGTCTGGGTTAGGGGGGGTTAGGGTCTGGGTTAGGGGGTATAGGGTTAGGGTCTGGGTTAGGGGGTATAGGGTCTGGGTTAGGGGGGATAGGGTCTGGGTTAGGGGGGATAGGGTCTGGGATAGGGGGGATAGGGTCTGGGTTAGGGGGGATAGGGTCTGGGTTAGGGGGGATAGGGTCTGGGTTAGGGGGGATAGGGTCTGGGTTAGGGGGGATAGGGTTAGGGTCTGGGTTAGGGTCTGGGTTAGGGGGGGATAGGGTCTGGGATAGGGGGTATAGGGTTAGGGTCTGGGTTAGGGGGGATAGGGTCTGGGTCTGGGTTAGGGTCTGGGTTAGGGGGGGATAGGGTCTGGGTTAGGGGGGGATAGGGTCTGGGATAGGGGGGATAGGGTCTGGGTTAGGGGGGGATAGGGTCTGGGTTAGGGGGGATAGGGTCTGGGTTAGGGGGTATAGGGTTAGGGTCTGGGTTAGGGGGGATAGGGTCTGGGTTAGGGGGGGATAGGGTCTGGGTTAGGGGGGTTAGGGTCTGGGATAGGGGGGATAGGGTCTGGGTCTGGGTTAGGGGAGTTAGGGTCTGGGTTAGGGGGGGTTAGGGTCTGGGATAGGGGGGGTTAGGGTCTGGGATAGGGGGGGTTAGGGTCTGGATTAGGGGGGGTTAGGGTCTGGATTAGGGGGGGTTAGGGTCTGGATTAGGGGGGGTTAGGGTCTGGATTAGGGGGGGTTAGGGTCTGGGTTAGGGGAGTTAGGGTCTGGGTTAGGGGAGTTAGGGTCTGGGTTAGGGGAGTTAGGGTCTGGGTTAGGGGAGTTAGGGTCTGGGTTAGGGGAGTTAGGGTCTGGGTTAGGGGAGTTAGGGTCTGGGTTAGGGGAGTTAGGGTCTGGGTTAGGGGAGTTAGGGTCTGGGTTAGGGGAGTTAGGGTCTGGGATAGGGGAGTTAGGGTCTGGGATAGGGGAGTTAGGGTCTGGGTTAGGGGGGGTTAGGGTCTGGGCTAGGGGGGGTTAGGGTCTGGGCTAGGGGGGGTTAGGGTCTGGGTTAGGGGGGATAGGGTTAGGGGGGATAGGGTTAGGGGGGATAGGGTTAGGGGGGATAGGGTTAGGGGGGATAGGGTTAGGGGAGTTAGGGTCTGGGTTAGGGGGGATAGGGTCTGGGTTAGGGGGGATAGGGTCTGGGTTAGGGGGGATAGGGTCTGGGTTAGGGGGGGATAGGGTCTGGGATAGGGTTAGGGTCTGGGTTAGGGGGGATAGGGTTAGGGAAGATAGGGTTAGGGTCTGGGTTAGGGTCTGGGTTAGGGGGGGATAGGGTTAGGGTCTGGGTTAGGGGGGATAGGGTTAGGGTTAGGGGGGTTAGGGTCTGGGTTAGGGTCTGGGATAGGGGGGGATAGGGTTAGGGGGGATAGGGTCTGGGTTAGGGGGGGTAGGGTTAGGGGAGATAGGGTCTGGGTTAGGGGGGATAGGGTTAGGGGGGATAGGGTCTGGGTTAGGGGGGGATAGGGTTAGGGGGAGATAGGGTTAGGGGGGATAGGGTTAGGGGGGATAGGGTCTGGGTTAGAGGGGATAGGGTCTGGGTTAGGGGGGGATAGGGTCTGGGTTAGGGGGGGATAGGGTTAGGGTCTGGGTTAGGGGAGTTAGGGTCTGGGGGGTCTGGGTTAGGGGGGATAGGGGGGATAGGGTCTGGGTTAGAGGGGATAGGGTCTGGGGGGTCTGGGTTAGGGTCTGGGTTAGGGGGGATAGGGTTAGGGTTAGGGGGGATAGGGTCTGGGTTAGAGGGGATAGGGTCTGGGTCTGGGTTAGGGGGGGATAGGGTCTGGGTTAGGGGGGATAGGGTTAGGGGGGTTAGGGTCTGGGTTAGAGGGGATAGGATCTGGGTTAGGGGGGATAGGGTTAGGGTCTGGGTTAGGGGGGGTTAGGGTCTGGGTTAGGGGGGTTAGGGTCTGGGTTAGGGGGGATAGGGTCTGGGTTAGGGGGGATAGGGTCTGGGTTAGGGTCTGGGTTAGGGGGGGGATAGGGTCTGGGTTAGGGGGGATAGGGTCTGGGTTAGGGTCTGGGTTAGGGGGGGGATAGGGTCTGGGTTAGGGGGGGGGGATAGGGTCTGGGTTAGGGGGGATAGGGTCTGGGGGGTCTGGGTTAGGGGGGATAGGGGGGATAGGGTCTGGGTTAGAGGGGATAGGGTCTGGGGGGATAGGGTCTGGGGGGATAGGGTCTGGGTTAGGGGGGATAGGGTTAGGGGGGTTAGGGTCTGGGTTAGAGGGGATAAGGTCTGGGTTAGGGGGTTAGGGTCTGGGTTAGGGGGGGTTAGGGTCTGGGTTAGGGGGATAGGGTCTGGGTTAGGGGGTTAGGGTCAGGGTTAGGGGGTTAGGGTCTGGGTTAGGGGGTTAGGGTCTGGGTTAGGGGGTTAGGGTCTGGGTTAGGGGGTTAGGGTCTGGGTTAGGGGGGATAGGGTCTGGGTTAGGGGGGATAGGGTCTGGGTTAGGGGGGATAGGGTCTGGGTTAGGGGGGATAGGGTCTGGGTTAGGGGGGATAGGGTCTGGGTTAGGGGGGTTAGGGTCTGGGTTAGGGGGGATAGGGTCTGGGTTAGGGTCTGGGTTAGGGTCTGGGTTAGGGTCTGGGTTAGGGTCTGGGTTAGGGTCTGGGTTAGGGGGGATAGGGTCTGGGTTAGAGGGGATAGGGTCTGGGGGGATAGGGTCTGGGTTAGGGGGGATAGGGTCTGGGGGGGTCTGGGTTAGGGGGGATAGGGTCTGGGTTAGGGGGGTTAGGGTTAGGGTCTGGGTTAGGGGGGGGATAGGGTCTGGGTTAGGGGGGGGATAGGGTCTGGGTTAGGGGGGGGATAGGGTCTGGGTTAGAGGGGATAGGGTCTGGGGGGTTCTGGGTTAGGGGGGATAGGGTCTGGGTTAGGGGGATAGGGTCTGGGTTAGGGGGTTAGGGTCTGGGTTAGGGGGGATAGGGTCTGGGTTAGGGTCTGGGTTAGGGGGGATAGGGTCTGGCTTATCGGGGATAGGGTCTGGGTTAGGGGGGATAGGGTCTGGGTTAGGGTCTGTGTTAGGGGGGGTTAGGGTCTGGGTTATCGGGGATAGGGTCTGGGTTAGGGGGGTTAGGGTCTGGGTTAGGGGGGTTAGGGTCTGGGTTAGGGGGGATAGGGTTAGGGGGGTCTGGGTTAGGGGGGATAGGGTTAGGGGGGTCTGGGTTTGGGTTAGGGGGGGATAGGGTCTGGGTTAGGGTGGATAGGGTCTGGGGTGTCTGGGTTAGGGGGGATAGGGGGGATAGGGTCTGGGTTAGGGGGGATAGGGTCTGGGTTAGGGGGATAGGGTCTGGGTTAGGGGGGATAGGGTCTGGGTTAGAGGGGATAGGGGGGATAGGGTCTGGGTTAGGGGGATAGGGTCTGGGTTAGGGGGGATAGGGTCTGGGTTAGGGGGATAGGGGGGATAGGGTCTGGGTTAGAGGGGATAGGGTCTGGGGGGATAGGGTTAGGGGGGATAGGGGGGATAGGGTCTGGGTTAGGGGGATAGGGTCTGGGTTAGGGGGGATAGGGGGGATAGGGTCTGGGTTAGGGGGGGGATAGGGTCTGGGTTAGGGGGGTCTGGGTTAGGGGGATAGGGGGGATAGGGTCTGGGTTAGAGGGGATAGGGTCTGGGAGAATAGGGTCTGGGGGGATAGGGTTAGGGTTAGGGGGGATAGGGTCTGGGTTAGGGGGATAAGGGTCTGGGGGGATAGGGTTAGGGGGGATAGGGTTAGGGGGATAGGGTCTGGGTTAAGGTCCCCGCTACTAAACCCTAGGGTCTGGGTTAGGGGTTAGGGTCTGGGTTAGTGTGGTGTCTGTGTGTACCGTGCAGTAGAGCAGTTCTTCAGCGTCCGGGGGTCTGGGTGACTGGAGCGTCTGCAGGAAGACTCTGAAACACACACTCCTGTACGGGTCTTCAAGGGGCGCCTGGCCTGGGACACTACACACATTACACAGTCAACACAGTGTACAACGCCAGCAAACAGATAGATGTGTGTGACATGGTCTGGTGGGGTGCGGTATGGTGGGGTGTGACATGGTATGGTGTGGTGTGGTATGGTGTGTGTGAGTCCTACCCCAGACAGAGGTTAGTATAGTATAGTATGGGTCCTACCCCAGACAGAGGTTAGTATAGTATAGTATGAGTCCTACCCCAGACAG
The DNA here is from genome assembly GCF_029448725.1 of Salvelinus fontinalis. Taxonomy (NCBI): domain Eukaryota; kingdom Metazoa; phylum Chordata; class Actinopteri; order Salmoniformes; family Salmonidae; genus Salvelinus; species Salvelinus fontinalis. Next base: position 2,670,483 of record NC_074677.1, read on the forward strand.
AGGTTAGTATAGTATAGTATAGTATAGTATGAGTCCTACCCCAGACAGAGGTTAGTATAGTATGAGTCCTACCCCAGACAGAGGTTAGTATAGTATAGTATAGTAATGGTCCTACCACAGACAGAGGTTAGTATAGTATAGTATGGGTCCTACCCCAGACAGAGGTTAGTATAGTATAGTATAGTATGGGTCCTACCCCAGACAGAGGTTAGTATAGTATGAGTCCTACCCCAGACAGAGGTTAGTATAGTATAGCATAGTATGGGTCCTACCCCAGACAGAGGTTAGTATAGTATAGTATGATGTGGTGTGTGTGAGTGAGTCCTACCCCAGACAGAGGGTAGTATAGTATGGTATAGTATGGTATGAGTCCTACCCCAGACAGAGGTTAGTATAGTATAGTATGATGTGGTGTGTGTGAGTCCTACCCCAGACAGAGGGTAGTATAGTATAGTATAGTATGAGTCCTACCTCAGACAGAGGTTAGTATAGTATAGTATAGTATGGGTCCTACCCCAGACAGAGGTTAGTATAGTATAGCATAGTATGAGTCCTACCCCAGACAGAGGTTAGTATAGTATAGTATGAGTCCTACCCCAGACAGAGGTTAGTATAGTATAGTATAGTATGAGTCCTACCCCAGACAGAGGTTAGTATAGTATAGTATAGTATGAGTCCTACCTCAGACAGAGGTTAGTATAGTATAGCATAGTATGGGTCCTACCCCAGACAGAGGTTAGTATAGTATAGTATGAGTCCTACCCCAGACAGAGGTTAGTATAGTATAGTATAGTATGATGTGGTGTGTGTGAGTGAGTCCTACCCCAGACAGAGGTTAGTATAGTATAGTATAGTATGAGTCCTACCCCAGACAGAGGTTAGTATAGTATAGTATAGTATGAGTCCTACCCCAGACAGAGGTTAGTATAGTATAGTATAGTATGAGTCCTACCTCAGACAGAGGTTAGTATAGTATAGTATAGTATGAGTCCTACCCCAGACAGAGGTTAGTATAGTATAGTATAGTATGAGTCCTACCCCAGACAGAGGTTAGTATAGTATAGTATAGTATGATGTGGTGTGTGTGAGTGAGTCCTACCCCAGACAGAGGTTAGTATAGTATAGTATAGTATGAGTCCTACCCCAGACAGAGGTTAGTATAGTATAGTATAGTATGAGTCCTACCCCAGACAGAGGTTAGTATAGTATAGTATAGTATGAGTCCTACCTCAGACAGAGGTTAGTATAGTATAGTATAGTATGAGTCCTACCCCAGACAGAGGTTAGTATAGTATAGTATAGTATGAGTCCTACCCCAGACAGAGGTTAGTATAGTATAGTATGAGTCCTACCTCAGACAGAGGTTAGTATAGTATAGTATAGTATGGGTCCTACCCCAGACAGAGGTTAGTATAGTATAGTATGGGTCCTACCCCAGACAGAGGTTAGTATAGTATAGTATGAGTCCTACCCCAGACAGAGGTTAGTATAGTATAGTATAGTATAGTATGAGTCCTACCCCAGACAGAGGTTAGTATAGTATGAGTCCTACCCCAGACAGAGGTTAGTATAGTATAGTATAGTAATGGTCCTACCACAGACAGAGGTTAGTATAGTATAGTATGGGTCCTACCCCAGACAGAGGTTAGTATAGTATAGTATAGTATGGGTCCTACCCCAGACAGAGGTTAGTATAGTATAGTATGAGTCCTACCCCAGACAGAGGTTAGTATAGTATAGCATAGTATGGGTCCTACCCCAGACAGAGGTTAGTATAGTATAGTATGATGTGGTGTGTGTGAGTGAGTCCTACCCCAGACAGAGGGTAGTATAGTATGGTATAGTATGGTATGAGTCCTACCCCAGACAGAGGTTAGTATAGTATAGTATAGTATGATGTGGTGTGTGTGAGTCCTACCCCAGACAGAGGGTAGTATAGTATAGTATAGTATGAGTCCTACCTCAGACAGAGGTTAGTATAGTATAGTATAGTATGGGTCCTACCCCAGACAGAGGTTAGTATAGTATAGCATAGTATGAGTCCTACCCCAGACAGAGGTTAGTATAGTATAGTATGAGTCCTACCCCAGACAGAGGTTAGTATAGTATAGTATAGTATGAGTCCTACCCCAGACAGAGGTTAGTATAGTATAGTATAGTATGAGTCCTACCTCAGACAGAGGTTAGTATAGTATAGCATAGTATGGGTCCTACCCCAGACAGAGGTTAGTATAGTATAGTATGAGTCCTACCCCAGACAGAGGTTAGTATAGTATAGTATAGTATGATGTGGTGTGTGTGAGTGAGTCCTACCCCAGACAGAGGTTAGTATAGTATAGTATAGTATGAGTCCTACCCCAGACAGAGGTTAGTATAGTATAGTATAGTATGAGTCCTACCCCAGACAGAGGTTAGTATAGTATAGTATAGTATGAGTCCTACCTCAGACAGAGGTTAGTATAGTATAGTATAGTATGAGTCCTACCCCAGACAGAGGTTAGTATAGTATAGTATAGTATGAGTCCTACCCCAGACAGAGGTTAGTATAGTATAGTATAGTATGATGTGGTGTGTGTGAGTGAGTCCTACCCCAGACAGAGGTTAGTATAGTATAGTATAGTATGAGTCCTACCCCAGACAGAGGTTAGTATAGTATAGTATAGTATGAGTCCTACCCCAGACAGAGGTTAGTATAGTATAGTATAGTATGAGTCCTACCTCAGACAGAGGTTAGTATAGTATAGTATAGTATGAGTCCTACCCCAGACAGAGGTTAGTATAGTATAGTATAGTATGAGTCCTACCCCAGACAGAGGTTAGTATAGTATAGTATAGTATGAGTCCTACCTCAGACAGAGGTTAGTATAGTATAGTATAGTATGGGTCCTACCCCAGACAGAGGTTAGTATAGTATAGTATGGGTCCTACCCCAGACAGAGGTTAGTATAGTATAGTATGAGTCCTACCCCAGACAGAGGTTAGTATAGTATAGTATAGTATAGTATGAGTCCTACCCCAGACAGAGGTTAGTATAGTATGAGTCCTACCCCAGACAGAGGTTAGTATAGTATAGTATAGTAATGGTCCTACCACAGACAGAGGTTAGTATAGTATAGTATGGGTCCTACCCCAGACAGAGGTTAGTATAGTATAGTAGAGTATGGGTCCTACCCCAGACAGAGGTTAGTATAGTATAGTATGAGTCCTACCCCAGACAGAGGTTAGTATAGTATAGCATAGTATGGGTCCTACCCCAGACAGAGGTTAGTATAGTATAGTATGATGTGGTGTGTGTGAGTGAGTCCTACCCCAGACAGAGGGTAGTATAGTATGGTATAGTATGGTATGAGTCCTACCCCAGACAGAGGTTAGTATAGTATAGTATGATGTGGTGTGTGTGAGTCCTACCCCAGACAGAGGGTAGTATAGTATAGTATAGTATGAGTCCTACCTCAGACAGAGGTTAGTATAGTATAGTATAGTATGGGTCCTACCCCAGACAGAGGTTAGTATAGTATAGCATAGTATGAGTCCTACCCCAGACAGAGGTTAGTATAGTATAGTATGAGTCCTACCCCAGACAGAGGTTAGTATAGTATAGTATAGTATGAGTCCTACCCCAGACAGAGGTTAGTATAGTATAGTATAGTATGAGTCCTACCTCAGACAGAGGTTAGTATAGTATAGCATAGTATGGGTCCTACCCCAGACAGAGGTTAGTATAGTATAGTATGATGTGGTGTGTGTGAGTGAGTCCTACCCCAGACAGAGGGTAGTATAGTATGGTATAGTATGGTATGAGTCCTACCCCAGACAGAGGTTAGTATAGTATAGTATAGTATAGTATGGGCCCTACCCCAGACAGAGGTTAGTATAGTATAGTATAGTATGGGCCCTACCCCAGACAGAGGTTAGTATAGTATAGTATAGTATGAGTCCTACCTCAGACAGAGGTTAGTATAGTATAGTATAGTATGGGTCCTACCCCAGACAGAGGTTAGTATAGTATAGTATAGTATGGGTCCTACCCCAGACAGAGGTTAGTATAGTATAGTATGGGCCCTACCCCAGACAGAGGTTAGTATAGTATAGTATAGTATGAGTCCTACCTCAGACAGAGGTTAGTATAGTATAGTATAGTATGGGTCCTACCCCAGACAGAGGTTAGTATAGTATAGTATAGTATGGGTCCTACCCCAGACAGAGGTTAGTATAGTATAGCATAGTATGGGTCCTACCCCAGACAGAGGTTAGTATAGTATAGTATAGTATGATGTGGTGTGTGTGAGTGAGTCCTACCCCAGACAGAGGGTAGTATAGTATGGTATAGTATGGTATGAGTCCTACCCCAGACAGAGGTTAGTATAGTATAGTATAGTATAGTATGGGCCCTACCCCAGACAGAGGTTAGTATAGTATAGTATAGTATAGTATGGGCCCTACCCCAGACAGAGGTTAGTATAGTATAGTATGGGTCCTACCCCAGACAGAGGTTAGTATAGTATAGTATGGGTCCTACCCCAGACAGAGGTTAGTATAGTATAGTATAGTGTGAGTCCTACCCCAGACAGAGGTTAGTATAGTATAGTATAGTATGAGTCCTACCCCAGACAGAGGTTAGTATAGTATAGTATGGGTCCTACCCCAGACAGAGGTTAGTATAGTATAGTATGGGTCCTACCCCAGACAGAGGTTAGTATAGTATAGTATAGTATGGGTCCTACCCTTGACAGAGGTTAGTATAGTATAGTATGGGTCCTACCCCAGACAGAGGTTAGTATAGTATAGTATGGGTCCTACCCCAGACAGAGGTTAGTATAGTATAGTATAGTATGGGTCCTACCCTTGACAGAGGTTAGTATAGTATAGTATAGTATGGGTCCTACCCTTGACAGAGGTTAGTATAGTATAGTATGGGTCCTACCCCAGACAGAGGTTAGTATAGTATAGTATAGTATGGGTCCTACCCCAGACAGAGGTTAGTATAGTATAGTATAGTATAGTATGGGCCCTACCCCAGACAGAGGTTAGTATAGTATAGTATGGGTCCTACCCCAGACAGAGGTTAGTATAGTATAGTATGGGTCCTACCCCAGACAGAGGTTAGTATAGTATAGTATGGGTCCTACCCTTGACAGAGGTTAGTATAGTATAGTATAGTATGGGTCCTACCCTTGACAGAGGTTAGTATAGTATAGTATAGTATGGGTCCTACCCTTGACAGAGGTTAGTATAGTATAGTATGGGTCCTACCCCAGACAGAGGTTAGTATAGTATAGCATAGTATGAGTCCTACCCCAGACAGAGGTTAGTATAGTATAGTATAGTATGGGTCCTACCCCAGACAGAGGTTAGTATAGTATAGTATAGTATGGGTCCTACCCCAGACAGAGGTTAGTATAGTATAGTATAGTATGGGTCCTACCCCAGACAGAGGTTAGTATAGTATAGTATAGTATGGGTCCTACCCCAGACAGAGGTTAGTATAGTATAGTATAGTATGGGTCCTACCCCAGACAGAGGTTAGTATAGTATAGTATAGTATGGGTCCTACCCCAGACAGAGGTTATTCAAACAGCTGAGAGCAACACGACGCAGCTCCATGTCTGGCTGAGACGGGTCGCTATAGAGACGCAGGACTCCACCATCACCTAGCAACTCACTCAGGTGCTGCAACAGAGAGAACAAGCTCATCCCACACCCTTCACACACACACACACCTCACCCTCCCCTCCCCCCCAACCTACCTACCCGGTTGCAGCGAGGACCGTTTCCATAGATCAGAGTAGACAACGCCTGCAGCACCTCAATGTGAGTCCAGAGACTACACACAGCCAGCGCACGGACCACGTAACACACACACACATCCAGCGTCTGCTCGTCCACTATCACCTACACACACACACACACACGGTTACAGAGAGTAGAGAGGGGGTACCTGTAGCTGGTGGGGGGGGGGGGGATACCTGTAGCTGGTGGGGGGGGGGGGTACCTGTAGCTGGGGGGGGGGGGGGTACCTGTAGCTGGTGGGGGGGGGGGGATACCTGTAGCTGGTGGGGGGGGGGGGGTACCTGTAGCTGGGGGGGGGGGGGGGGATACCTGTAGCTGGTTGAGGAGGTGGTGTGTGTTGGGGGGGGGGATACCTGTAGCTGGTTGAGGAGGTGGTGTGTGTTGGGGGGGGGGATACCTGTAGCTGGTTGAGGAGGTGGTGTGTGTTGGGGGGGGGGATACCTGTAGCTGGTTGAGGAGGTGGTGTGTGTTGGGGGGGGGGATACCTGTAGCTGGTTGAGGAGGTGGTGTGTGTTGGGGGGGGGGATACCTGTAGCTGGTTGAGGAGGTGGTGTGTGTTGGGGGGGGGGGGATACCTGTAGCTGGTTGAGGAGGTGGTGTGTGTTGGGGGGGGGGATACCTGTAGCTGGTTGAGGAGGTGGTGTGTGTTGGGGGGGGGGGGATACCTGTAGCTGGTTGAGGAGGTGGTGTGTGTTGGGGGGGATACCTGTAGCTGGTTGAGGAGGTGGTGTGTGTTGGGGGGGATACCTGTAGCTGGTTGAGGAGGTGGTGTGTGTTGGGGGGGGGGGGGGGGATACCTGTAGCTGGTTGAGGAGGTGGTGTGTGTGGGGGGGGGGATACCTGTAGCTGGTTGAGGAGGAGGTGTGTGTTGGGGGGGGGGGGATACCTGTAGCTGGTTGAGGAGGTGGTGTGTGTTGGGGGGGATACCTGTAGCTGGTTGAGGAGGTGGTGTGTGTTGGGGGGGGGGGGGGATACCTGTAGCTGGTTGAGGAGGTGGTGTGTGTTGGGGGGGGGGGGGGATACCTGTAGCTGGTTGAGGAGGTGGTGTGTGTGGGGGGGGGATACCTGTAGCTGGTTGAGGAGGTGGTGTGTGTTGGGGGGGGGGGGATACCTGTAGCTGGTTGAGGAGGTGGTGTGTGTTGGGGAGGGGGGGGGATACCTGTAGCTGGTTGAGGAGGTGGTGTGTGTTGGGGGGGATACCTGTAGCTGGTTGAGGAGGTGGTGTGTGTTGGGGGGGGGGGGATACCTGTAGCTGGTTGAGGAGGTGGTGTGTGTTGGGGAGGGGGGGGGATACCTGTAGCTGGTTGAGGAGGTGGTGTGTGTTGGGGGGGGGATACCTGTAGCTGGTTGAGGAGGTGGTGTGTGTGGGGGGGGGATACCTGTAGCTGGTTGAGGAGGTGGTGTGTAAGCTGACATAGCTTGACGACCAAGTGCTCCTGGCTGAGAGGAACCAGACGGGTCACGTGGATGAGCAGCGCACACACTTCCTGTCAACAGACAACCAGACAACCAGTAAGCAGAAGGTCCCAAAAACATCTCCTTTCTCCTTAAGTGTACACTTGTTTACTACTTCCTACAAATCTAAAAGCATGGGATTGGTGGAGGCATGTCCTGCAGGATGTTCCATCATCATATACCAGTCATTTCCTTTCAAATTAGATAAGAGGACGTGAACAAGTGCACTTTTGGGGGGGGACCAGAAACGATCCCTATTACAGCCAACATGAGCTTTGCTACTCGTCTAGTAAATCAGACTGAACAAGTCTTGACAGTCAAGCGCTGCAGAACCCTGGACATGCGCCTTACAAGCCAGAATGTTTACTCATTTTACATTTAAACTTATTCCACCTGTTGTCTATGCGGCTGGTCCTTCAGCTGCTCGAAATTTGAGACAAAATATCCAAAGTAAAATATTGTTTACCCGACTCAACCGCCGGTACTAAAGCTGAAATTCCTATTACCTGGCACATGCGCAGAACCATATAAACACCTGTTAGTATGCACACATCGGCATTATTACGTTGTTTAATATAAAATATATTTTAGACTCTTAAAAGTAGCCACGCTTTGCCTTGATGACAGCTTTGCACACTCTTGGCACTCTCAACCAGCTTCATGAGGTAGTCACCTGGAATGCATTTCAATTAACAGGTGTGCCTTGCTAAAAGTACATTTGTGGAATTTCTTTCCTTCTTAATGTGTTTGAGCCAATCAGTTGTGTTGTCACAAGGTAAGGGTGGTATACAGAAGATAAAAAAGACCAAGTCCATATTATGGCAAGAACAGCTAAAATGACAATTACAGTCCATCATTACTTTAAGACATGTTCAGTCAATAACGAACATTTCACGAACTTTGAAAGTTTCTTCAAGTGCAGTAAAAAAACCATCAAGCGCTATGATGAAACTGGCTCTCATGAGGACCGCCACAGGAAAGGAAGACCCAGAGTTACCTCAGCTGCAGAGGATATGATGAAACTGGCTCTCATGAGGACCGCCACAGGAAAGGAAGACCCAGAGTTACCTCTGCTGCAGAGGATATGATGAAACTGGCTCTCATGAGGACCGCCACAGGAAAGGAAGACCCAGAGTTACCTCTGCTGCAGAGGATATGATGAAACTGGCTCATGAGGACCGCCACAGGAAAGGAAGACCCAGAGTTACCTCTGCTGCAGAGGATATGATGAAACTGGCTCATGAGGACCGCCACAGGAAAGGAAGACCCAGAGTTACCTCTGCTGCAGAGGATATGATGAAACTGGCTCTCATGAGGACCGCCACAGGAAAGGAAGACCCAGAGTTACCTCTGCTGCAGAGGATATGATGAAACTGGCTCATGAGGACCGCCACAGGAAAGGAAGACCCAGAGTTACCTCTATTGCAGAGGATATGATGAAACTGGCTCATGAGGACCGCCACAGGAAAGGAAGACCCAGAGTTACCTCTATTGCAGAGGATAAATTCATTAGAGTTACCAGCCTCAGAAATTGCAGCCCAAATAAATGCATCACAGAGTTCAAGTAACAGACACATCTCAACATCAACTGTTCAGAGACTGCGGGAATCGGGCCAAGAAACACGAGAAATGGACATTAGATCGATGGATTTTAAAAAATGTAACCTTTAACTAGGCAAGTCAGTTAAGAACAAATTCTTATTTACAATGACGACCTACCCCAAGCCAAACCCGGACAACACTGGGCCAATTGTGTGCCGCCCTATGGGACTCCCAATCACGGCCGGTTGTGATAGAGCCTGGAATCAAACCAGGATCTGTAGTGACACCTCTGGCACTGAGATGCAGTGCTGTAGACAGCTGCGCCACTCGGGAGCCCAATATGTCCTTTGGTCTGATGCCTCCAAATTTGAGATTTTTGGTTCCAACCGCTGTGTCTTTGTGAGACGCAGAGTAGATGAACGGATGATGTCCCCAGGTGTGGTTCCCGCCGTGAAGCATGGAGGAGGTGGTGTGGTTCCCACCGTGAAGCATGGAGGAGGTGGTGTGGTTCCCACCGTGAAGCATGGAGGTGGTGGTATGGTTCCCACCGTGAAGCATGGAGGTGGTGGTGTGGTTCCCACCGTGAAGCATGGAGGAGGTGGTGTGGTTCCCACCGTGAAGCATGGAGGTGGTGGTGTGGTTCCCACCGTGAAGCATGGAGGTGGTGGTGTGGTTCCCACCGTGAAGCATGGAGGTGGTGGTGTGGTTCCCACCGTGAAGCATGGAGGTGGTGGTGTGGTTCCCACCGTGAAGCATGGAGGTGGTGGTGTGGTTCCCACCGTGAAGCATGGAGGTGGTGGTGTGGTTCCCACCGTGAAGCATGGAGGTGGTGGTGTGGTTCCCACCGTGAAGCATGGAGGTGGTGGTGTGGTTCCCACCGTGAAGCATGGAGGTGGTGGTGTGGTTCCCACCGTGAAGCATGGAGGTGGTGGTGTGGTTCCCACCGTGAAGCATGGAGGTGGTGGTGTGGTTCCCACCGTGAAGCATGGAGGAGGTGGTGTGGTTCCCACCGTGAAGCATGGAGGTGGTGGTGTGGTTCCCACCGTGAAGCATGGAGGTGGTGGTGTGGTTCCCACCGTGAAGCATGGAGGAGGTGGTGTGGTTCCCACCGTGAAGCATGGAGGAGGTGGTGTGGTTCCCACCGTGAAGCATGGAGGAGGTGGTGTGATGGTGCTTTGCTGGTGACACTGAGTGTGATTATTTAGAATTCAAGGCACACTTAACCAGCATGGCTACCACAGCATTCTGCAGTGATACTCCATCCCATCTGGTTTGGGCTTAGTGGGACTATCATTTGTTTTTCAACAGGACAATGACCCAATACACACCTCCAGGCTATGTAAGGGATATTTGACCAAGAAGGAGAGTGATGGAGTGCTGCATCAGATGGCCTCCACAATCACCCGACCTCAACCCAATTGAGATGGTTTGGGATGAGTTGGACCGCAGAGTGAAGGAAAAGCAGCCAACAAGTGCTCAGCATATGTGGGAACTCCTTCAAGACTGTTGGAAAAGCCTTCCAGGTGAAGCTGGTTGAGAGAATGCCAAGAGTGTGCAAAGCTGTCATCAAGGAAAAGGGTGGCTACTTGAAGAATCTTAAATTATAAAGTATATTTTGATTTGTTCAACACTTTTTTGGTTACTACATGATTCCATACGTGTTATTTCATAGTTTTGATGTCTTCACTATTATTCTACAATGTAGAAAATAGTAAAGATAAAGAAAAACCCTGGAATGAGTAGGTGTGTCCAAACTTTAGACTGGATCCACCACGATGCCATTTCTCTGCTGTTCTATTGGATCCACCGCGATGCCATTTCTCGACTGTTCTATTGGATCCACCGCGATGCCATTTCTCTGCTGTTCTATTGGATCCACCGCGATGCCATTTCTCTGCTGTTCTATTGGATCCACCGCGATGCCATTTCTCTAGTGTTCTATTGGATCCACCACGATGCCATTTCTCTAGTGTTCTATTGGATCCACCACGATGCCATTTCTCTAGTGTTCTATTGGATCCACCACGATGCCATTTCAGGGTGAATTAGCCTCACGGGTAACGCACCCTGAGCACCGTGGGTGGGGGTGGACAGCCTCACGGGTAACGCATCCCTGAGCACCGTGGGGGGGGGGGTGGGGGGGGGGGTTGGACAGCCTCACGGGTAACGCACCCTGAGCACCGTGGGGGGTTTGGACAGCCTCACGGGTAACGCACCCTGAGAGGGTTTGGACAGCCTCACGGGTAACGCACCCTGAGAGGGTTTGGACAGCCTCACGGGTAACGCACCCTGAGCACCGTGGGGGGGTTGGACAGCCTCACGGGTAACGCACCCTGAGCACCGTGGGGGGGGTTGGACAGCCTCACGGGTAACGCACCCTGAGCACCGTGGGGGGGTTGGACAGCCTCACGGGTAACGCACCCTGAGCACCGTGGGGGGGTTGGACAGCCTCACGGGTAACGCACCCTGAGCACCGTGGGGGGGTTGGACAGCCTCACGGGTAACGCACCCTGAGCACCGTGGGGGGGTTGGACAGCCTCACGGGTAACGCACCCTGAGCACCGTGGGGGGGTTGGACAGCCTCACGGGTAACGCACCCTGAGCACCGTGGGGGGGTTGGACAGCCTCACGGGTAACGCACCCTGAGCACCGTGGGGGGGTTGGACAGCCTCACGGGTAACGCACCCTGAGCACCGTGGGGGGGTTGGACAGCCTCACGGGTAACGCACCCTGAGCACCGTGGGGGGGGTTGGACAGCCTCACGGGTAACGCACCCTGAGCACCGTGGGGGGGTTGGACAGCCTCACGGGTAACGCACCCTGAGCACCGTGGGGGGGGTTGGACAGCCTCACGGGTAACGCACCCTGAGCACCGTGGGGGGGTTGGACAGCCTCACGGGTAACGCACCCTGAGAGGGTTTGGACAGCCTCACGGGTAACGCACCCTGAGAGGGTTTGGACAGCCTCACGGGTAACGCACCCTGAGCACCGTGGGGGGGGTTGGACAGCCTCACGGGTAACGCACCCTGAGCACCGTGGGGGGGTTGGACAGCCTCACGGGTAACGCACCCTGAGCACCGTGGGGGGGTTGGACAGCCTCACGGGTAACGCACCCTGAGCACCGTGGGGGGGTTGGACAGCCTCACGGGTAACGCACCCTGAGCACCGTGGGGGGGTTGGACAGCCTCACGGGTAACGCACCCTGAGCACCGTGGGGGGGTTGGACAGCCTCACGGGTAACGCACCCTGAGCACCGTGGGGGGGGTTGGACAGCCTCACGGGTAACGCACCCTGAGCACCGTGGGGGGGTTGGACAGCCTCACGGGTAACGCACCCTGAGCACCGCGGGGGGGTTGGACAGCCTCACGGGTAACGCACCCTGAGCACCGCGGGGGGGTTGGACAGCCTCACGGGTAACGCACCCTGAGCACCGCGGGGGGGTTGGACAGCCTCACGGGTAACGCACCCTGAGCACCGCGGGGGGGTTGGACAGCCTCACGGGTAACGCACCCTGAGCACCGTGGGGGGGGTTGGACAGCCTCACGGGTAACGCACCCTGAGCACCGTGGGGGGGTTTGGACAGCCTCACGGGTAACGCACCCTGAGCACCGTGGGGGGGTTGGACAGCCTCACGGGTAACGCACCCTGAGCACCGTGGGGGGGTTGGACAGCCTCACGGGTAACGCACCCTGAGCACCGTGGGGGGGTTGGACAGCCTCACGGGTAACGCACCCTGAGCACCGTGGGGGGGTTTGGACAGCCTCACGGGTAGCGCACCCTGAGCACCGTGGGGGGGTTGGACAGCCTCACGGGTAACGCACCCTGAGGGGGTTTGGACAGCCTCACGGGTAACGCACCCTGAGGGGGGTTGGACAGCCTCACGGGTAACGCACCCTGAGCACCGTGGGGGGGTTTGGACAGCCTCACGGGTAACGCACCCTGAGCACCGTGGGGGGGTTGGACAGCCTCACGGGTAACGCACCCTGAGCACCGTGGGGGGGTTGGACAGCCTCACGGGTAACGCACCCTGAGCACCGTGGGGGGGTTGGACAGCCTCACGGGTAACGCACCCTGAGCACCGTGGGGGGGTTGGACAGCCTCACGGGTAACGCACCCTGAGCACCGTGGGGGGGTTGGACAGCCTCACGGGTAACGCACCCTGAGCACCGTGGGGGGGTTTGGACAGCCTCACGGGTAACGCACCCTGAGCACCGTGGGGGGGTTGGACAGCCTCACGGGTAACGCACCCTGAGGGGGTTTGGACAGCCTCACGGGTAACGCACCCTGAGGGGGGTTGGACAGCCTCACGGGTAACGCACCCTGAGCACCGTGGGGGGGTTGGACAGCCTCACGGGTAACGCACCCTGAGGGGGTTTGGACAGCCTCACGGGTAACGCACCCTGAGGGGGGTTGGACAGCCTCACGGGTAACGCACCCTGAGCACCGTGGGGGGGTTTGGACAGCCTCACGGGTAACGCACCCTGAGCACCGTGGGGGGGTTTGGACAGCCTCACGGGTAACGCACCCTGAGCACCGTGGGGGGGTTGGACAGCCTCACGGGTAACGCACCCTGAGCACCGTGGGGGGGTTGGACAGCCTCACGGGTAACGCACCCTGAGGGGGTTTGGACAGCCTCACGGGTAACGCACCCTGAGGGGGGTTGGACAGCCTCACGGGTAACGCACCCTGAGCACCGTGGGGGGGTTTGGACAGCCTCACGGGTAACGCACCCTGAGCACCGTGGGGGGGTTTGGACAGCCTCACGGGTAACGCACCCTGAGCACCGTGGGGGGGTTGGACAGCCTCACGGGTAACGCACCCTGAGCACCGTGGGGGGGTTGGACAGCCTCACGGGTAACGCACCCTGAGCACCGTGGGGGGGTTTGGACAGCCTCACGGGTAACGCACCCTGAGCACCGTGGGGGGGTTGGACAGCCTCACGGGTAACGCACCCTGAGGGGGTTTGGACAGCCTCACGGGTAACGCACCCTGAGGGGGGTTGGACAGCCTCACGGGTAACGCACCCTGAGCACCGTGGGGGGGTTGGACAGCCTCACGGGTAACGCACCCTGAGGGGGTTTGGACAGCCTCACGGGTAACGCACCCTGAGGGGGGTTGGACAGCCTCACGGGTAACGCACCCTGAGCACCGTGGGGGGGTTTGGACAGCCTCACGGGTAACGCACCCTGAGCACCGTGGGGGGGTTTGGACAGCCTCACGGGTAACGCACCCTGAGAGGGTTTGGACAGCCTCACAGGTAACGCACCCTGAGCACCGTGGGAGGGGGGGTGGACAACCTAACGGTTAACGCATCCTGAGCACCGTGGGGGTGGACATCCTAACGGGTAACGCACCCTGAGCACCGTGGGGGTGGACATCCTAACGGTTAACGCATCCTGAGCACCGTAGGGGGGGTGGACATCCTAACGGGTAATGCAACAGGACATTTTAAAAAGATAACACGTTTGGACAATGCAGAAGAAGATAGTATCACCGAGGCTGGTCGAATATTCTCTGCACGACACCAAACTGTAACAACGAGTAATGGATGCCAAACATTTCCGGTTAAATCACGTAGGTTAAGGTAAGGTATTGAAGCCTTCAGGACAGAAACACGTTGCCACGGGCTTTAGTTAAACTGGCTGCTTTGAAACCTCTTCCTTAACAAACTTCAAATGCAAATGGTCCAAAATTGTCCATTTGAAGCAATATTGACTTTCCAAAATCCCAGTAGCTAGCAAGCTCACTGTCTAAGTTTAAAGTTAACATGTCCATAGCTTCATGACAGCTACTGTACCTCAGGTCGTATGTTGTGGGTCGGGCTGTAGTTTTCAGAGATGAGTTGGTCGAACAGCAGGTTGAGTTGTGTCTTCAGGCTGCCTGAATCTCCGGCTCGCAGGGAGACGAGCTTGGATGCGTAGTGGGAGAACTGCGCCGCCACCGAACCCATCTCCTCCCGGTCCCCCGGAGCCAGCGGGCTGAACGGGACCGCATCTGGTGATAGCGCTACTGACACACCGTCGTTAATACCGGCTAGGCTGGAAGACATTGGAGGACTAGAGCCTGGTGACAACGTTTCTCTGGCAGCCATCTTTCAGGGAAAAACTCTGCTGCAATGGTACATCCGGGGTTGGCAGGTCAAAGCGTGGTTTCCCTTTTCTTCTTCTTCTTCGGGGGTTGGTGGATCGCATCCAAGTGTTAAGGTGCACACAGCGCAACTTACTGTTATGGAGTGTGAGGCCAGTCACGGCCCGCATTCAATTCTCTTCATTAGTCCTGTTCCTCTAAAGTGAAATAGACTGGCGGTTTCCTGTTCTGCGCAGCTTCTAATCCCAGAAAGAATAAACCCAGAGCTGTTTTATATTGGCTATTTTAAATCCACCATATCTAATCTTGAACCGTTTTCACAAATGTATATCCAGTGCACAGGTTACTATTTATATGTAATATTAATAAGATATTTGAAATATTACTTTTTTTTATTATAAACAAGAATCGGTCTCTTTCAAAATGTAGTGATGTGTCAGTTCCTGGTTGATGGAGTTCCACTGCTTCTGATGTCTTGAAGCAGCTCAGAAAAGCAGTGAGCAGCAGTATGCTCTCTCTAATTCTCTCTCTCGGAGGACCTGAGCCCCAGGACCATGTCTCAGGACTACCTGGCCTGATGACTCCTTGCTGTCCACAGTCCACCTGGTCAACTGTTCTGCCTGCGGTTATGGAACCCTGACCTGTTCACCGGACGTGCTACCTGTCCCAGACCTGCTGTTTTCAACTCTCTAGAGACAGCAGGAGCGGTAGAGATACTCTTAATGATCGGCTATGGAACCTTGACCTGTTCACCGGACGTGCTACCTGTCCCAGACCTGCTGTTTTCAACTCTCTAGAGACAGCAGGAGCGGTAGAGATACTCTTAATGATCGGCTATGAAAAGCCAACTGACATTTACTCCTGAGGTGCTGACTTGCTGCACCCTCAACAACTACTGTGATTATTATTATTTGTCCCTGCTGGTCATTTATGAACATTTGAACATCTTGGCCATGTTCTGTTATAATCTCCACCCGGCACAGCCAGAAGAGGACTGGCCACCCCTCATAGCCTGGTTCCTCTCCAGATTTCTTCCTAGGTTCTAGCCTTTCTAGGGAGTTTTTCCTAGCCACCGTGCTTCTACACCTGCATTGCTTTCTGTTTGGGGTTTTAGGCTGGGTTTCTGTACAGCACTTCGAGATATTAGCTGATGTACGAAGGGCTATATAAAATAAACTTGATTTGATTTTGATTTGTACATATGTGAAGTGTTGTTTGTCCTGTGTATGGTGATGAAACAGGGAAACAGAGACACTGTTGCTACTGTAGAAGGCAGACTTTTATTGAGAGCTGAAACATTAAAAAGTGACCAACTGAAGAAACAATCCCATCATCCTCATAACTTACTGAGGAAACCTTAAAAAACATGACCCCCCCTCAACCCCCCCCACATCGATCACTCCTCCCAGTCCCCCCCGATCCCCCCTCCCTCAACACCCCCCCGTCGATCACTCCTCCCAGAACCCCCCGATCCCTCCTCCCTCAACCCCCCCCCCCCCGTCGATCCCTCCTCCCAGACCCCTCTAGTTACCGCTCTCCTTACGCGCGCGCCTCCATCCTGAGACTCCTGGTTTTGCTCCCAGCTTTGAGCTCCTCTTTTAAACCCAAAAAAACTACTGGATCCCAGACGGGTGCTGGAGGCTCCACATGGGCAAAAATACTCTAAACTGAATTTAGTGCGTTTTAGAGCCAATTCAGTAAGGTCTAGTTTATAGGTTCCAGTGGACTGTGGCCGGGTCCCGATCCGGGTTTCCTTTCTCTCCATCATTAATCCTAATCCTGAATCCTGCTCTGATCCTGATGGTCTGATTGGCTCCGGGATGGGGAGACAGAGAGCCCTCCTCCAATCACAGCCCTCCTTGAGACAGATCCCAAAACCAACAGAGAGGGAAGGAGTAAGAGGTTAGAAATCACTCCGCCTGATACAGCAAAAGCCACACTATAACAGACTGTCAGCTATGAAAAAAGACTTGTCTGAACCAAGACGAGAGAAAATACAACCAATCAGTGATGCTGCCATTACAGACACACTATCTATTTTATAGTATTTTTTAAATGATACAAAACTGTCACCAGTGTGGATGAAAAGGAGGCATGCTATGCTCTGACAAGCAAGTGTATAGAAAACCAGAGGAAGGAGGGAGAGGAGAGAGAGAGGGGGGGGCCAAGGAGGGAGAGGAGAGAGAGGGGGGGCCAAGGAGGGAGAGGAGAGAGAGGGGGGCCAAGGAGGGAGAGGAGAGAGAGGGGGGCCAAGGAGGGAGAGGAGAGAGAGGGGGGCCAAGGAGGGAGAGGAGAGAGAGGGGGGGCCAAGGAGGGAGAGGAGAGAGAGGGGGGGGGGGGGGGGAGAGAGGGGGGGGAGAGGAGAGAGGGGGGGGGGGGGGGGAGAGGGGGGGGAGAGGAGATAGAGGGGGGGGGGGGGGAGAGAGGGGGGGGGGGGAGAGAGGGGGGGGGGGGGCAAGGGGTGAGAGGAGAGAGAGGGGGGCCAAGGAGGGAGAGGAGAGAGAGGAGGGGCCAAGGAGGGAGAGGAGAGAGAGGGGGGGCCAAGGAGGGAGAGGAGAGAGAGGAGGGGCCAAGGAGGGAGAGGAGAGAGAGGGGGGCCAAGGAGGGAGAGGAGAGAGAGGGGGGGCCAAGGAGGGAGAGGAGAGAGAGGGGGGCCAAGGAGGGAGAGGAGAGAGAGGGGGGGCCAAGGAGGGAGAGGAGAGAGAGGGGGGGCCAAGGAAGGAGAGGAGAGAGAGGGGGGCCAAGGAGGGAGAGGAGAGAGAGGGGGGGCCAAGGAGGGAGAGGAGAGAGAGGGGGGGCCAAGGAAGGAGAGGGGCTAAACTAAACTTGTGTATTGAGTTTACAGTGTAGTAAAGTACAGGCTGCCGTTTACAGTGTAGTAAAGTACAGGCTGCCGTTTACAGTGTAGTAAAGTACAGGCTGCCGTTTACAGTGTAGTAAAGTACAGGCTGCCGTTTACAGTGTAGTAAAGTACAGGCTGCCGTTTACAGTGTAGTAAAGTACAGGCTGCCGTTTACAGTGTAGTAAAGTACAGGCTGCCGTTTACAGTGTAGTAAAGTACAGGCTGCCGTTTACAGTGTAGTAAAGTACAGGCTGCCGTTTACAGTGTAGTAAAGTACAGGCTGCCGTTTACAGTGTAGTAAAGTACAGGCTGCCGTTTACAGTGTAGTAAAGTACAGGCTGCCGTTTTAAAACATTTATTAACAGTGATAACTGGATCATAAAAATAAACAGGTCAGAAAGCTAATTGGGTGAAAGACTACTGTCGTCATAGCATTGGCTGGTTATTTGACTCCTCCTCCTCCTGTTAATGCTAATATAAACTGTTTCCTGTTCCTGTGTCCCAAAAGCCTATCAGAACACAATCAAACCATCCCTCCATCAACACAAAACCTCCCTCTTTCCCGTCTCCACCCCATCCCTCCATCCCTCATGACACCTTCCCCCAGCAGCCATAACACGAAGACAAAGAGGTGGAGAGATGGGAGAGATGGGAGGGGGACACGGAGATGGGAGTGGGACACGGAGATGGGAGTGGGACACGGAGATGGGAGTGGGACACGGAGATGGGAGTGGGACACGGAGATGGGAGTGGGACACGGAGATGGGAGTGGGACACGGAGATGGGAGTGGGACACGGAGATGGGAGTGGGACACGGAGATGGGAGTGGGACACGGAGATGGGAGTGGGACACGGAGATGGGAGTGGGACACGGAGATGGGAGTGGGACACGGAGATGGGAGTGGGACACGGAGATGGGAGTGGGACACGGAGATGGGAGTGGGACACGGAGATGGGAGTGGGACACGGAGATGGGAGTGGGACACGGAGATGGGAGTGGGACACGGAGATGGGAGTGGGACACGGAGATGGGAGTGGGACACGGAGATGGGAGTGGGACACGGAGATGGGAGGGGGACACGGAGATGGGAGGGGGACACGGAGATGGGAGGGCAGGACTGTAAAGAGGAAGGAGACATGAGGCAGATGGAGGGGGGGGGCAGCAGATACAAAAGAGAACAGAGATCATGAATTAAAAAAATTATAATAACATCTGTAGCAAACTAGACCAAAAACAAAGGGGATGAAAGAACAGATGGAGAGGAAGAAGAAGAAGAAGAGGAAGGCGAGGCAAGAGGAACAGCAGAACGCTAGAATGATGTAACGCATTAGAAGATGAAACCGGAGGGCGTCTGTCTGAGTCTCCTGGTCTGATGATCTCACATCCCTCTCCCTGGGCTGGGGGTCCGCTGGGCCGGGGGTCCTGGAGGTGTGTGTATCTAGGTGCGGGAACGGGAGCGCGAGTGTCGTGGTGAGTAGCGTGGAGAGGCCCGGCTGCGTCGCGGCGGTGAGAAGCTGAGTGAGCGGCTGTTGCTACGCCCGTTGCTACGGCTACGAGAGCGGGAGCGTCCGTAACTGGGGCTGCGAGGTCCATCCACCTTCACACGCACGTACGCAGTCTCTCCCTACACACACACACACACACACACACACACACACACACACACACACACACACACACACACACACACACACACACACACACACACACACACACACACACACACACACAGAGGGCAGAGAACATTGCCTGAGACACACACCCCAGTGTACAGTTCCTCACTATATAGTTATATTTAGGACTGATGCCCAACGGAGCGTTTTACACAATGTATCCTCAACGGGCGCTGATGAAGATCTTCTACAGTGGAAATACAATTACATTTCACAACTAGGAAAATAATTACACTGAACAAAAATATAAAACGCAACATGTAAAGTGTTGGTCCCTTGTTTCACGAGCTGAAATAAAACATCCCAGAAATGTTCCAAGATTATTTCTATTAAATGTTGTGCACAAAGTTGTTTACATTCCTGTTAGTGAACATTTCTCCTTCGCCAAGATAATCCATCCACCTGACAGGTGTGACATATCAAGAAGCTGTTTAATCAGCATGGATCATTACACAGGTGCACCTTGTGCTGGGGGGGCAATAAAAGGCCACTGTAAAATGTGCAGTTTTGTTACATCCCACTGATGTCTCAAGTTGAGGGAGCCTGCAATTGGCATGATGACTGCAGGAATGTCAACCAGAGCTGTTGCCAGATCATTTATGTTCATTTCTCTAATGTCGTTTTAGAGAATTTGGCAGTACGTCCAACCGGCCTCACAACCACGTCCAGCTTCTTCACCTGTGGGATCGTCAGACCAGCCACAAGGACAGCTGACGAAAGGGAGGAGTATTTGGTCTGTAATAAAGCCCTTTTGTGGGTTGAAAAACTCACTGATAAACAGGGCCTGGTGGGTGGGCCTCCCAGGCCTACGCCCTCCCAGGCCC
Source organism: Salvelinus fontinalis (assembly GCF_029448725.1). Classification (NCBI taxonomy): domain Eukaryota; kingdom Metazoa; phylum Chordata; class Actinopteri; order Salmoniformes; family Salmonidae; genus Salvelinus; species Salvelinus fontinalis. The sequence goes on from NC_074677.1 coordinate 2,690,696, forward strand.
ACCCAGGCCTACCCCCTCCTAGGCCTACGCCCTCCCAGGCCCACCCAGCCCTACGCCCTCCCAGGCCCACCCAGCCCTACGCCCTCCCAGGCCCACGCCCTCCCAGGCCCACCCAGGCCTACGCCCACGCCCTCCCAGGCCCACGCCCACCCAGGCCCACGCCCTCCCAGGCCCACGCCCTCCCAGGCCCACCCAGGCCCACGCCCTCCCAGGCCCACGCCCTCCCAGCCCTACGCCCTCCCAGGCCCACCCATGGCTACGCTCCTGCCCAGTCATGTGAAATCCATAGATTAGGGGCTAATTTATTTATTTAAATTGACTGACTTCCTTATATGAACTATAACTCAGTAAAATCGTTGAAACTGTTTCGTTTATATATTTTTGTTCAGAAAAAAAGTAGGAAAATCTTTTGTCATAATTTTGATGTTTCCAGATTGACTTTAGATGGAGTATTACATTAGCTAGCTAGCTCAGATTGACTTTAGATGGAGTATTACATTAGCTAGCTAGCTCAGATTGACTTTAGATGGCGTGATACATTAGCTAGCTAGCTCAGATTGACTTTATATGGCGTATTACATTAGCTAGCTAGCTCAGATTGACTTTAGATGGAGTATTACATTAGCTAGCTGGCTCAGATTGACTTTAGATGGAGTATTACATTAGCTAGCTAGCTCAGATTGACTTTAGATGGAGTATTACATTAGCTAGCTAGCTCAGATTGACTTTAGATGGAGTATTACATTAGCTAGCTAGCTCAGATTGACTTTAGATGGCGTATTACATTAGCTAGCTAGCTCAGATTGACTTTAGATGGCGTATTACATTAGCTAGCTAGCTCAGATTGACTTTAGATGGCGTGATACATTAGCTAGCTAGCTCAGATTGACTTTATATGGCGTATTACATTAGCTAGCTAGCTCAGATTGACTTTAGATGGAGTATTACATTAGCTAGCTAGCTCAGATTGACTTTATATGGCGTATTACATTAGCTAGCTAGCTCCGATTTTGGGGAGAACAATGGATTATGTTAGCTAATGTTAGCATTGCTAGCTATTGACAATATTGCCATTTGCCTAAAGTAAACGTGACGACATGATAACAACGGCTAAGTTGTTTTCCACTAAATATTTGCCTACTTAGAAAACGCCAAGAACGGGCAAAGCTGTCAAAGGGTAGCTACTTTGAAGAATTTAAAATATATACAATATATTTAGTTTTGTTTAACACTTTTTTGGTTACTACATGATTCCATATGTGTTATTTCATAGTTTTGATGTCTTCACTATTATTCTACAATGTAGAAAATAGTAAAGATAAAGAAAAACCCTGGAATGAGTAGATGTGTCCAAACTGACATGTACAGTATGTCACAACAGGTGTAAATATATGTCATGACAGTGTTATGATCACATTATAAACAAGCTATGACAAGTTGTTAGCCGTTATGACATAGTTATAACAGTGTTATGATGCTGGGTGTCAAGTAACGTGTTACCCAAATATTATAAATGTTTGTGTTTCTTGCAGTCAATTTACAGTCTACAAATGATTTGTAATTTGTTGATGATCCCTGACTTGGGGAACAGGATGCCTTCTGGGACACAGACCCAGTCTTATCCCTTAACAAGTCTTATTCCTTGGATTCCAAACCAACCCGACCTCTGACCTACCTCGTGGGAGCGGAACTTGGTGTTGTCCAGCTTGCGGACAGCGTAGGTCATGTCCTCCTTGCGTACGAACTCCACCACGCCGGTACCGTCCCGGAACACGTCAGCATAACATACATCACCTGCCTCGCGCATGTGGTCCTTTAGGTCCTGCCAGCTACCACTAGAGGGGAGACCTGGAGAGGGACGAGGAGGTGGTAGAGGGGCAACACAGTAAAGACAGGAGGAGACCTGGAGAGGAGGACAGTAAAGACAGGAGGAGACCTGGAGAGGAGGACAGTAAAGACAGGAGGAGACCTGGAGAGGAGGACAGTAAAGACAGGAGGAGACCTGGAGAGGAGGACAGTAAAGACAGGAGGAGACCTGGAGAGGAGGACAGTAAAGACAGGAGGAGACCTGGAGAGGAGGACAGCAAAGATAGGAGGAGACCTGGAGATCAGGGAGGAGGAGAGGACAGTAAAGACAGGAGGAGACCTGGAGATCAGGGAGGAGGAGAGGACAGTAAAGACAGGAGGAGAGGACAGTAAAGACAGGAGGAGACCTGGAGAGGAGGACAGTAAAGACAGGAGGAGACCTGGAGAGGAGGACAGTAAAGACAGGAGGAGAGGACAGTAAAGACAGGAGGAGACCTGGAGAGGAGGACAGTAAAGATAGGAGGAGACCTGGAGAGGAGGACAGTAAAGACAGGAGGAGACCTGGAGAGGAGGACAGTAAAGACAGGAGGAGACCTGGAGAGGAGGACAGTGAAGACAGGAGGAGACCTGGAGAGGAGGACAGTGAAGACAGGAGGAGACCTGGAGAGGAGGACAGTAAAGACAGGAGGAGACCTGGAGAGGAGGACAGTAAAGACAGGAGGAGACCTGGAGAGGAGGACAGTGAAGACAGGAGGAGACCTGGAGAGGAGGACAGTAAAGACAGGAGGAGACCTGGAGAGGAGGACAGTAAAGACAGGAGGAGACCTGGAGAGGAGGACAGCACAGTAGACGGGGTCCTGCCAGCTACCGCTAGGGGAGAGACCACCATACAGACAGTCGGACCAGACACAAACACAGAGCTAAGCCACACACTGACCGGAGACGATGACCCGGTACTCAGAGCGTCGTGATGGAGGTCCATATCTTCCTCTGGGTCCTCCTCCGTCACCCCCGCCCCTTCCACCGCCCATCCCCCCTCTCCCCCCGCCACGACCACTACGGGGGAACTCCACCCGGAGACGGTAACCATCGTAGTCGTAACCATCACGACCGTGCACTGCATCATCAGCATCTCTGGGACACACAGACAGAGAGACACACAGACACAGTTAGGTTGAGATTGTTCCACGGACAATACCTAGAGCTACTTCCCTCTGCCTGCGCCGTAAGCTCCTCTGAACAGGACATTCCACAGGTAGCTAGGTGTTGAATATAGCCTTGGCTGAGCAGCAGTGTTCTTCTGCTTTACGCTCTGTGGACCGGATCAGGTGACCAGTTCACCACCAGTCTCTCTGTGGACCGGACCAGTAGGTGGCCAGTTCACCACCAGTCTCTCTGTGGACCGGACCAGTAGGTGGCCAGTTCACCACCAGTCTCTCTGTGGACCGGACCAGTAGGTGACTAGTTTACCACCAGTCTCTCTGTGGACCGGACCAGTAGGTGACCAGTTCACCACCAGTCTCTCTGTGGACCGGACCAGTAGGTGACCAGTTCACCACCAGTCTCTCTGTGGACCGGACCAGTAGGTGGCCAGTTCACCACCAGTCTCTCTGTGGACCGGACCAGTAGGTGACTAGTTTACCACCAGTCTCTCTGTGGACCGGACCAGTAGGTGACCAGTTCACCACCAGTCTCTCTGTGGACCGGACCAGTAGGTGACCAGTTTACCACCAGTCTCTCTGTGGACCGGACCAGTAGGTGACCAGTTCACCACCAGTCTCTCTGTGGACCGGACCAGTAGGTGACCAGTTCACCACCAGTCTCTCTGTGGACCGGACCAGTAGGTGACCAGTTCACCACCAGTCTCTCTGTGGACCGGACCAGTAGGTGACCAGTTCACCACCAGTCTCTCTGTGGACCGGACCAGTAGGTGACCAGTTCACCACCAGTCTCTCTGTGGACCGGACCAGTAGGTGGTCAGTTCACCACCAGTCTCTCTGTGGACCGGACCAGTAGGTGGCCAGTTCACCACCAGTCTCTCTGTGGACCGGACCAGTTCACCGCCAGTCTCTCTGTGGACCGGACCAGTAGGTGGCCAGTTCACCACCAGTCTCTCTGTGGACCGGACCAGTTCACCACCAGTCTCTCTGTGGACCGGACCAGTAGGTGGTGGGCCAATGCCCCAAAACGTGAAGTTGATCGAGCCCCGTCGAGGGAGGAGCAGATTATTTGTACAGGATAGTAAAACATTCTTATGATGACTATACCATTTGTTGGCACCTTCAATCTCTGTCAGTCAACTGTTGAAACATGATTATGTGTCATTTCAAGTAACTAGTTGCTTAAAGAAACATCAAATCATATACTTTGCATGGAAACCCAAATAAAAGCATGTACAGTGCATTTGGAAAGTATTCAGACCCCTTCCCCTCTTCCACATTGTTATGTTACAGCCTTATTCTAACATTGATCAAATAAAACATTTTCCTCATCATACTACACACAATACCCCATAATGACATCACCATACCCCATAATGACATCACCATACCCCATAATGACGTCACCACACCCCATAATGACGTCACCACACCCCATAATGACATCACCACACCCCATAATGACATCACCACACCCCATAAGGACATCACCACATCCCATAAGGACATCACCACACCCCATAAGGACATCACCACACCCCATAATGACATACCACACCCCATAATGACATCACCACACCCCATAAGGACATCACCACACACCATATGGACATCACCACACCCCATAATGACATCACCACACCCCATAAGGACATCACCACATCCCATAAGGACATCACCACACCCCATAATGACATCACCACACCCCATAAGGACATCACCACACCCCATAAGGACATCACCACATCCCATAAGGACATCACCACATCCCATAAGGCAGGGGTGTCAAACTCATTCCACGGAGGGCCTAGTGTCTGCAGGTTTTTGGTTTTTCCTTTCAATAAAGCCCTAGACAACCAGGTGTGGGGAGTTCCTAACTAATTAGTGATGTTAATTCATCAATCAAGTACAAGGGTGGAGCGAAAACCCGCAGACACTCGGCCCTCCGTGGAATGAGTTTGACACCTGTGCCATAAGGACATCACCACACCCCATAATGACATCACCACACCCCATAATGACATCACCACACCCCATAAGGACATCACCACACACCATATGGACATCACCACACCCCATAATGACATCACAATACCCCATAATGACATCACCACACCCCATAATGACATCACCATACCCCATAATGACATCACCATACCCCATAATGACATCACCATACCCCATAAACAGGTTTTTAGAAATGTTAGCAAACTTATAAAACCTGCAAAACAGAAACACTTTATTTAGATAATTATTCACACCCTTTGTTATGAGACCCTAAATTGAGTTCAGGTGCATCCTGTTTCCATTGATCATCCTTGAGATGTTTCTACAACCTGATTGGAGTCCACCTGTGGTAAATTCAATTGATTGGACATGATTTGTAAAGGCTCACACCTGTCTATATAAGGTCCATCCTTGATATGTTTCTACAACCTGATTGGAGTCCACCTGTGGTAAATTCAATTGATTGGACATGATTTGTAAAGGCTCACACCTGTCTATATAAGGTCCATCCTTGATATGTTTCTACAACCTGATTGGAGTCCACCTGTGGTAAATTCAATTGATTGGACATGATTTGTAAAGGCTCACACCTGTCTATATAAGGTCCACAGTTGACAGTTTAAATTTGCAAAAATCTAATAACCTGATTTTCGCTTTGTCGTTATGGGGTAGTGTGTGTAGATTGATGAAAATGCTTTATTTTATCGATTTTAGAATAAGGCTGTAATGCGACAAATTGTGGGAAAGGAGAAGTGGTCTGAAAACTTTCTGAATGCTCTGTATTTAAGTGGTTTAAATATTAACTTTCCTACTAACCGTCAAAGGTCGACAGTACCAAAATCTTGCCAATCCATTCATTACTTACGAAACACGTTTATTCCACTGACTGAGACATGTTTTCCATACTGTACGTTTCAAGCACACACAGGACCAGTCAAAAGTTTGGACACACCTACGCATTGCAGGGTTTATATTTATTTGACTGTTTTCTACATTACGGAGACAAATGGCAAAGGTGTCTCAGGCAGTATTAGAAGTATCTGAATATAGTGTAATATAATATAGTGTAACCTACCAATCAAAGTACAGTACCAGTCAAAAGTTTGGCCACATCAACTCCACACAGACCAGGTTATTTTTTTCCTGGCCACTCTTCCGTAAAGCCCAGCACTGTGGAGTGTACGGCTTCAAGTGGTCCTATGGACAGATACTCCAATCTCCGCTAGCTCCTTCAGGGTTATCTTTGGTCTCTTTGTTGCCTCTCTGATTAAAGCCTTCCTTGCCTGGTCTGTGAGTTTTGTTGGGCGGCCCTCTCTTGGCAGGTTTGTTGTGGTGCCATATTCTTTCCATTTCTTAATAATGGATTTAATGATGCTCGTGGGATGTTCAAAGTTTGATATTTTTTTGTAACCCAACCCTGATCTGTACTTCTCCACAACTTTGTCCCTGACCTGTTTGGAGAGCTCCTTGGTCTTCATTGTGCAGCTTGCTTAGTGGTGTTGCAGACTCTGGGGCCTTTCAGAACAGGTGTAGATATACTGAGATCATGTGACAGATCATGTGACACTTAGATTGCACACAGGTGGACTTTATTTAACTAATTATATGACTTCTGAGGGTAATTGGTTGCACCAGATCTTATTTAGGGGCTTCATATCAAAGGGGGTGAATACATATGCACACACCACTTATTTTTGTTGAAACAAGTAATTATTTCATTTCACTTCACCAATTTGGACTATTTTGTATATGTCCATTACATGAAATCCAAGTAAAAATCCATTTAAATTACAGGTTGTAATGCAACAAAATAGAAAAAACGCCAAGGGGGGTGAATACCAATGACTGGAACGAATTGCAAAAATCTCTGAAGCTGGAGTCTTATAGCTCCCTCTCTAACTTTAAGCATCAGCTGTCTGAGCAGCTTACCGATCACTGTACCTGAACACAGCCCATCTGTAAATAGTACACCCGACCACCTCATCCCCATATTATTACTTATCCTCTTGCTCTTTTAAACCCTAGTATCTCTACTTGCACATCATCATCTGTACATATATCACTCCAGTATTAGTGCTAAATTGTAATTATTTTCACCTCTAGGGCCTATTTATTGCCTACCTCCCTACTCTTCTACATTTGCACACCCTGTACATACATTTGTATCTTTTTCTTTTCTATTGTGTTATTGACTGTACGTCTGTTTATGTGTAACTCTGTTGTTGTTTGTGTCGCACTGCTTTGCTTTATCTTGGCCAGGTCGTAGTTGTAAATGAAAACTCATTCTCAAATGGCCTACCTGGTAAAATGAAATGAAATAAATAAATGTAAATACTTTTGCAAGGCACTGTATATCAGCAAGCTTCCCTGACAAATTACTCTATCTCATGGCCTGTTTTAAGAAGGAAATAGCAAAGCAAAGTGAGAGACCTGGCCAAGATGATCACTGTGGATTACAATTCAGTCACTGGTACATTTTGTGGAAGTGGTTACAGCGATGTTCCTTTTTATGACTCTGCCTGTAAAGGGAGCCAGTGCCGAACACTCCTTTTCCAAACTGAAGATAATTAAATCGTACCTGAGGAGCAGCATGGGACAGGAGAGACTGAGTGGGTTGGTCATTATTCTGTCCATTGAAAACACCAGGACCATGGATTTGAATGCCATAGTCAACAACTTCACAGAGCGCAAGGCCCGTCGAATACTAATCTGGTGAACGGCTCCTGAGCCATGTCATCGTCATCATAGCCTATACGTTTAACTAGGCTTTAAGAATAATAGTAAGCACATACACATCATATACTGTTAAAAGGCATGCTGCCATTTAAGCAGTCGGTTTGAATAGTTCACTTCATTGATTTGCTGGTGTTTCTGCTACAGGGCCTCCGCGGGAGGCAGATCATTTGAAATACCGGTATGTCAGTTCTGCCGCCATGCATAACTACAGCGATCATGTACTGGGTCATTAGCTGTGTTTCTGTCAAGAGATTGCTCTATATATTTACGTTTTATAATATAGGCTATTGCCTATTATTTGCAGATAAAATAAGATGTTTTTTTGACTGCTTTGTGCTTTCCATGGTGCTGATGGATTTACACTGGTCAATTTCTGACCTCCGTCCATCATGCTGAATGTATTGGTTATATTGCGGTTTCTCTGGTAACAGCTTCAAACGTGCCCTTAGATTAGGTTCTGCTCTGCTGTTACAACGCTCAGTAATATTAACACACAGCCTTACCAACAAAATGATTTTATTTGTATGGGAAATAAGTGTGGGGATAGAGGCCCGTAATGTTTTGGGGCACCTGGGCCCGTCATGATTAAGGTACACTACAGGGTCCCATGCTGCCAAATTCGTCATGGAAACCACTCCATGTGATTGGTCATCGCCCAGCGGTATCTGCTGGTGTTATACATTTGGGTTAAAGGTGAACTTTTTCACCGCCTCCCACAGGTCCACGGCCCGCTCAGCTTCTATTGAACATTAATGGGACGCGGTGGTTCCCCGCGCATTACTAGTTAACCTCAGTCTCCAACATAACACGAGGTAGCGAGCTATATTGCTAAAGCTAAATCACCCAAATCTTTCTGGAGCTGTTCTAGTTTCGTCCCGTAACAAGGGATTCTGCTGGGACATTTGGCTGATACTAGCAGACTAAACTCAACGTATCACGTTGGTAAATGTCCATCTTAAATCATTGCATTTATTCAGATATAGTAGTGTGATCATTTTCTGTCAGCCCAATGTTCCAACAGACAGTGTATTCATGTTCTGTTGGGACTGATACAGAATCTCTTGTTGTGGGAGGAAGCTAACTAGGGCGGTTTACTTTGACATATTAAGTCATTTAGCGACACACATAATGAACTAACCTTTCATAATGAACTAACCTTTCGGTTACTGGCCCAACACTGTTAGCCGCTAGGCTCCCTGACGCCTACCCCTAGGGCTGTTTGAGTTGTAAAAGCGGCTAACGTTAGCAGCTATTCTTTTAGCATTGTTAACTAGCTAGCTAGCTACCTGGGGTCCTCGAATTCCACGAAAGCGAACGGCGGTCCTCCTCTCCGGTTCTTCAAGTCGATATCCCGGATCGCTCCGTACTTATAGAACACATCCTCTACGTCTTTGGTTCGAATATCAGGCGGTAGGTTACCCACGTAGATCCGACAGTCGTTGTTTCCCGCTGGGCCACGAACCACGCTCCCGCCTCCCGACATATTATCCCCCGACATCCGAAGATTACTACTTCCCTAGCTAGCTAACTGAAGAAAAGCCGTTTAACGGTATATAACAAATGGCTGTATAAATATCAAGCTATCTAAATCAATCGTCAACGGTGCACGCAAAGTTAGCTAGCTAATTTAGAAATAATCCCGCAACTCTCGCTGACTTCTCAAAATGGCGCCGAGGTCTCGCGTGTCTTTGGAACCTGCGCGGACTGACAGACCTCTTTGTGTTTGCAAACACTGCCGCAGGAGGGCGATGCGCCCAAGTTGGTGGCTTCTTCTTCTGTGGCCTTTATGGCGGACTGCACCCAAAACGGTGTATTGCCGTCACCAACTGGACGGTTTGAAACCCTTAAAAAATATATATATATTATCCATACGTAATAGTGATACTAACTTAATCCACCCTAATAAAATTGTACATTGCCAAAACAAACAAAACTCCCACAGGCTCTAGGACCTGAGAGGGTGGTACGGCTTTTGCCAATATTCCATGTAACTCCTTTGCTGTGAAATCTTTCATCCCCAGGAACCGCTCCGCAGCAATCACTATCATTTCTATCTTCCTGGACCTTCTGTCCACCTTGGCAGTGCCACTAATTACCACAGCTATAAGTGCCACAAAGTCCACCTTCTTAACCTTTAAAATGTCAGGATCCTGCAGTGTAGGCTATCCACTACCTCGGACTCTTCTGGTGCAACATTCAAACCCTCAACCCTTTTCACAGTTGCTGCATACGAACTGCTCTGTACAACCCTTACTTTGGCCACCTCATTCTCTTTCACCCTTGTGGGGGGAGGTTGGTGGCAGAACATGGGGGGGGTTCTTATAGAACGGAGGCAAACAAATAAAGCCTCTATTTGCATGTTGCTTATGAGTGTATTTTACACATTTTATATTAAGTCCTGCGTAATAAAATGTTTGTGTCATCATCGCAAATCAACTGCATCATACTTAAAAACACTTCAACTAGTAAAATGGCTCTTTGGCCAACTTTTGCTACACCCTATACAGTATCAATGAGCGTTAGCATTCTAGCTAACAACTGCTGCATCCAAAACAGTTATTTTGCAATGACCACAACCAAATATAATCTTAGCGACTGTTCAAGCAAGAATCATTTACTGAGATGCGGCCTCTGCAGGAACCCTCGACCTTCTAGCCCGAGGTCCAGCGCGCTATCAACTGTGCCGCAAAAGCATGCTCGTGCGGCAGAGTCGATTTCCGCGCTTATAAACCCAGGGTCGTTACAATACGTTTTGCCGAGCTGTTGTGAAGTTTGTGTTTATACAGGACCTCCCGCCCTCACCTGTTAACTAATCATGTCAATGATTGTTACGTAATTTGAGGCGCACGGTAATGTGGTGAGCTCAATTTGGCCTCTGCATGCCTCCGGAGGCTCCGCATTTGCTTCATACGATCCATATGGCGCCTCCGACCACATTTTCGGATCAAGCATAAATTGGCTTTTAGTGAAGCGTCTTTCCCAACATAAATGCATTAAAACCAATCCAAACCCTGTTACTTCAGTGCAAGAGAAGTGTAAGTAAAAACATGAACATTCAACATCACCATGGTGATGGCACCTTCCCCTACCTCCAATGGTTTCAGACTGCTGCAAAGCCTGGTTGCAGCAAAATTTACACCATTCCAGCCGACTCTTGGGATTGCGCATGGTTATTTTAGGCTTGTGCGGCTGCTCTTGCCATGGAAACCAATTTCATGAAGCTCCAAGCAAAGTTAAAGTGCTGACTTTGCTTCCAGAGACATGTTAGAACTCTGTAGTGAGTGTTGCAACCGATAACAGACATGGTTCAGGACTCAGCGGTCGCCCTCTGTGACCTACCACTTCACGACTGAGCCGTTGTTGCTCCTAGACATTTCCACTTCACAATAATAGCACTTAGTTGACTGGTGCAGCTCTAGCAGGGAAGAAATTTGACAAACTGACTTGAAGGTGGTATCCTATGACTGTACCATGTTAATTGTCACAGAGCTCTTCAGTAAGGACATTCAACTGGCAATGTTTGTCTATGGAGATTGCATGGCTGTGTGCTTGATTTTAGGCTGAAATAGCGGACTCCACTAATTTGAAGAGGTGTCGACATACTGCTATATTGATAGTTTATATATAATAAAGATAGCTGCAGACTGAAGGACGCACATGTTTTAATGTGTAACATCTCAACACCAAAATGGGAATACTCAGTGTGCAGGTATCCACCCATTGGTTAATTTCTTGCACCAATCACCTGCAAGTCATGGGATGTTTTTACACTACATTGTGTGTAGCTTCATCTCTATGATATGAAATGCATCGGAACATCCCACCAGACAGGGCAGATATGAATCAACCAATAACATACGGGACAAGAGAGCGGTACGTTTTTACAAACATTTATTCCTCTGTACATCTCCCCAGCAGCCGTTTATATGATGCCAATCTGGAACAGACAAGACAGGTATTAGCCAGCATTCATAGGGCAGTTATAAAGCATCATAGGCTATTTATAATGAGTCACAGTGCAGGTGGTCTTTTGTCGGAGCCTGGACAAGCACACCAGATTCAACTTGTCAACTAGTCATCAAGCCCTTGAGTTGAATCAGGTGAGTTAGTCTGGGGATACACCGCAGGAGACAGACGTTACCGTCAGTCACACCGCAGGAGACAGACGTTACCGTCAGTCACACCGCAGGAGACAGACGTTACCGTCAGTCACACCGCAGGAGACAGACGTTACCGTCAGTCACACCGCAGGAGACAGACGTTACCGTCAGTCACACCACAGGAGACTAGAGATGTTACCGTCAGTCACACCGCAGGAGACAGACGTTACCGTCAGTCACACCACAGGAGACTAGAGATGTTACCGTCAGTCTCACCTTATTGGCAACATCCAACGCATCGTAATCTGGAGCCAGACGGACATACGCCTTCTTCTCACCATCAGGCCTGGGAGCAGACACACGGGAGGACAGAGAGGATTATTATTAGAACGCTCTCATGTTTGGTGGGATAAAGAAATCCATTTCCCAGTTGTCGTCAAAGAAACCACTTATACATCTACATTGGACCAAAACCCAGCGATGGTGGGGGGGGGGGGTCGTGCTGAGCATAGTGCCATCACCTTTCATCACAAATAACTCTTCACTGGGTATCTTCAACCAGCTTAGGGCTGTCCCCGAACAAAAATCTTGGTCGGCCGAAAGTTGTCTATTCTTTCGACCAAACTATTTTAAGACGTATTTTTTTCATATATAGACACCCCGTGTTTGCTTGTCTGATGCTTTAAGCTCACAGTTTGATTAAATCAGACTCCCTTGGAGTCAGGTGTCTTATGGCCATACTGTGTTAAAACCGGAGAGCGAGTGCCTGTGCGACTGGCACATCTCTCCTCCGTGCTGCAGCGAACAGGCACCACAGAAACTGGTTATGGTGCTGCTGGGGTTGAGGCTGCAAAAATAATTATAGCTATTTACTTTCTTACCTGTTTCTGACTGAAAAGTTCTGTTAACGAAAGCCCTCGTTTGTTCAGGAAAAACGTTCTATTGCCTCAACCCTTTGCTCTCTTTGCGTGAAACACGTACGCATCACATGACCAATAGGGCCTGACTTCTAGCCTATCGTCATTGGTTCTAAACTCGGTAAAAGCAAAATGATGCGGCGGACGTGAAAAAGACTCGTAATGGGGGGGGGAATGTTTACTGGTTGTTCAGGAGGGAAAGGGGAAGTCAGACGTGTGGAAGACATTTGATTTAGTTGTGGAAACTACTGCAGATCCAGACAAAGTAGGGTTACTAAAAAAATAAGTCTATTCTAACGAGAAAATAAAACCTATATTACAGCAAAGACTAAAAACAGTTGCATGCATTTGTGAATTGCTCTTCATTTATTGTTTAGGATAATTATTTAAAGCGCATTTAATTTCAAAACTAAAATGCTTGATTGCATTTGAAAAGCACCAGTAGGTAGCCTATATACACACACAACAAAAATATAAACGCAACATGTAAAATGTTGGTCCCTTGTTTCACGAGCTGAAATAAAAAATCCCAGAAATGTTCCAAGATTATTTCTATTAAATGTTGTGCACAAAGTTGTTTACATTCCTGTTAGTGAACATTTCTCCTTCGCCAAGATAATCCATCCACCTGACAGGTGTGACATATCAAGAAGCTGTTTAATCAGCATGGATCATTACACAGGTGCACCTTGTGCTGGGGGGGGGGGGGGGGGGGGCAATAAAAGGCCACTGTAAAATGTGCAGTTATGTTACATCCCACTGATGTCTCAAGTTGACAGGGCTGACTGCAGGAATGTCACACCAGAGCTGTTGTCAGAGAATTTAATGTTAATTTCTCTACCATAAGCCTCCCCCAAAAGGCACAAATCAGACCACTGTCTTGTGCACCAAGGGGGAAAAAAACATCAATTTCCAACTACCCCACTAAAGAAATCTTGGTCGACGAACAGCCCATCAAGAAAACAATACACTAAATGGGGTCAGCCCTAAACCAGCTCCACCCTCTATTCTGTCAGATCTCCCCCAACCCTACTCTCCCCCAACCCTCACAGCTCAACATGGAGGCAGCCATTAACCAACTCCACTACAAAGGTAACGGGCAAATGTACTAGGTGGCCAGGTCAGACAAGCAGGCAGTACAGTATGTATCTATGGAGTCTAATGGGAGAAGTCAGCTAAGAGGTAGTGATGCCTGGACTACATTCAGGTTAGTAATGTTAGGATACGTTAAATAGTTATTTACCGGATGAGCGTGTTGACCTTGGCCACGTCGATGTCGTAGAGCTTCTTGACGGCGTGTTTGATCTGGTGCTTGTTGGCCTTGACGTCTACGATAAAGACCAGCGTGTTGTTGTCCTCGATCTTCTTCATGGCCGACTCTGTCGTCAGAGGGAACTTAATGATGGCATAGTGGTCCAACCTGGGGAGAGGGAAGGAAGAAAGACGTACGGAAAGGGAGGAGGGATGGGTAAGTTGAGCACTTCATTACACCAGTGTGATCCAAACTTTAAACCGAGGATCCAATCTAAGTCCTTCAAATGGCCCCTCTGCAAGCCAACGTGTTACATCCTGACTGTGCAGGAGATGAGCTACATAGGAAGGAGAAATCCGAGGGCAGCACTTCTACTCAGACACTGTGGACATGATCTTACCTACACACCCTTCAGCTGAGACCAGCATGTTGGTTTATAAGGAGGGAATCCCCCCTAGCAGACAAACTGACCTGGACTGAACCATCAGTGGTTTATAAGGAGGGAATCCCTCCTAGCAGACAAACTGACCTGGACTGAACCATCAGTGGTTTATAAGGATCCCCCCTAGCAGACAAACTGACCTGGACTGAACCATCAGTGGTTTATAAGGAGGGAATCCCCCCTAACAGACAAACTGACCTGGACTGAACCATCAGTGGTTAATAAGGAGGGAATCCCCCCTAGCAGACAAACTGACCTGGACTGAACCATCAGTGGTTTATAAGGAGGGAATCCCCCCTAGCAGACAAACTGACCTGGACTGAACCATCAGTGGTTTATAAGGAGGGAATCCCCCCTAGCAGACAAACTGACCTGGACTGAACCATCAGTGGTTTATAAGGATCCCCCCTAGCAGACAAACTGACCTGGACTGAACCATCAGTGGTTTATAAGGAGGGAATCCCTCCTAACAGACAAACTGACCTGGACTGAACCATCAGTGGTTTATAAGGAGGGAATCCCCCCTAGCAGACAAACTGACCTGGACTGAACCATCAGTGGTTTATAAGGAGGGAATCCCCCCTAGCAGACAAACTGACCTGGACTGAACCATCAGTGGTTTATAAGGAGGGAATCCCCCCTAACAGACAAACTGACCTGGACTGAACCATCAGTGGTTAATAAGGAGGGAATCCCCCCTAGCAGACAAACTGACCTGGACTGAACCATCAGTGGTTTATAAGGAGGGAATCCCCCCTAGCAGACAAACTGACCTGGACTGAACCATCAGTGGTTTATAAGGAGGGAATCCCCCCTAGCAGACAAACTGACCTGGACTGAACCATCAGTGGTTTATAAGGATCCCCCCTAGCAGACAAACTGACCTGGACTGAACCATCAGTGGTTTATAAGGAGGGAATCCCTCCTAACAGACAAACTGACCTGGACTGAACCATCAGTGGTTTATAAGGAGGGAATCCCCCCTAGCAGACAAACTGACCTGGACTGAACCATCAGTGGTTTATAAGGAGGGAATCCCCCCTAGCAGACAAACTGACCTGGACTGAACCATCAGTGGTTTATAAGGAGGGAATCCCTCCTAGCAGACAAACTGACCTGGACTGAACCATCAGTGGTTTATAAGGAGGGAATCCCCCCTAGCAGACAAACTGACCTGGACTGAACCATCAGTGGTTTATAAGGAGGGAATCCCTCCCTAGCAGACAAACTGACCTGGACCGAACCATCAGTGGTTTATAAGGAGGGAATCCCCCCTAGCAGACAAACTGACCTGGACCGAACCATTAGTGGTTTATAAGGAGGGAATCCCCCCTAGCAGACAAACTGACCTGGACCGAACCATTAGTGGTTTATAAGGAGGGAATCCCCCCTAGCAGACAAACTGACCTGGACCGAACCATCAGTGGTTTATAAGGAGGGAATCCCCCCTAGCAGACAAACTGACCTGGACTGAACCATCAGTGGTTTATAAGGAGGGAATCCCTCCTAACAGACAAACTGACCTGGACTGAACCATCAGTGGTTTATAAGGAGGGAATCCCCCCTAGCAGACAAACTGACCTGGACTGAACCATCAGTGGTTTATAAGGAGGGAATCCCCCCTAGCAGACAAACTGACCTGGACTGAACCATCAGTGGTTTATAAGGAGGGAATCCCTCCTAGCAGACAAACTGACCTGGACTGAACCATCAGTGGTTTATAAGGATCCCCCCTAGCAGACAAACTGACCTGGACTGAACCATCAGTGGTTTATAAGGAGGGAATCCCCCCTAACAGACAAACTGACCTGGACTGAACCATCAGTGGTTAATAAGGAGGGAATCCCCCCTAGCAGACAAACTGACCTGGACTGAACCATCAGTGGTTTATAAGGAGGGAATCCCCCCTAGCAGACAAACTGACCTGGACTGAACCATCAGTGGTTTATAAGGAGGGAATCCCCCCTAGCAGACAAACTGACCTGGACTGAACCATCAGTGGTTTATAAGGATCCCCCCTAGCAGACAAACTGACCTGGACTGAACCATCAGTGGTTTATAAGGAGGGAATCCCTCCTAACAGACAAACTGACCTGGACTGAACCATCAGTGGTTTATAAGGAGGGAATCCCCCCTAGCAGACAAACTGACCTGGACTGAACCATCAGTGGTTTATAAGGAGGGAATCCCCCCTAGCAGACAAACTGACCTGGACTGAACCATCAGTGGTTTATAAGGAGGGAATCCCCCCTAACAGACAAACTGACCTGGACTGAACCATCAGTGGTTAATAAGGAGGGAATCCCCCCTAGCAGACAAACTGACCTGGACTGAACCATCAGTGGTTTATAAGGAGGGAATCCCCCCTAGCAGACAAACTGACCTGGACTGAACCATCAGTGGTTTATAAGGAGGGAATCCCCCCTAGCAGACAAACTGACCTGGACTGAACCATCAGTGGTTTATAAGGATCCCCCCTAGCAGACAAACTGACCTGGACTGAACCATCAGTGGTTTATTAGGAGGGAATCCCTCCTAACAGACAAACTGACCTGGACTGAACCATCAGTGGTTTATAAGGAGGGAATCCCCCCTAGCAGACAAACTGACCTGGACTGAACCATCAGTGGTTTATAAGGAGGGAATCCCCCCTAGCAGACAAACTGACCTGGACTGAACCATCAGTGGTTTATAAGGAGGGAATCCCTCCTAGCAGACAAACTGACCTGGACTGAACCATCAGTGGTTTATAAGGAGGGAATCCCCCCTAGCAGACAAACTGACCTGGACTGAACCATCAGTGGTTTATAAGGAGGGAATCCCTCCCTAGCAGACAAACTGACCTGGACCGAACCATCAGTGGTTTATAAGGAGGGAATCCCCCCTAGCAGACAAACTGACCTGGACCGAACCATTAGTGGTTTATAAGGAGGGAATCCCCCCTAGCAGACAAACTGACCTGGACCGAACCATTAGTGGTTTATAAGGAGGGAATCCCCCCTAGCAGACAAACTGACCTGGACTGAACCATCAGTGGTTTATAAGGAGGGAATCCCCCCTAGCAGACAAACTGACCTGGACTGAACCATCAGTGGTTTATAAGGAGGGAATCCCTCCTAACAGACAAACTGACCTGGACTGAACCATCAGTGGTTTATAAGGAGGGAATCCCCCCTAGCAGACAAACTGACCTGGACTGAACCATCAGTGGTTTATAAGGAGGGAATCCCCCCTAGCAGACAAACTGACCTGGACTGAACCATCAGTGGTTTATAAGGAGGGAATCCCTCCTAGCAGACAAACTGACCTGGACTGAACCATCAGTGGTTTATAAGGATCCCCCCTAGCAGACAAACTGACCTGGACTGAACCATCAGTGGTTTATAAGGAGGGAATCCCCCCTAACAGACAAACTGACCTGGACTGAACCATCAGTGGTTAATAAGGAGGGAATCCCCCCTAGCAGACAAACTGACCTGGACTGAACCATCAGTGGTTTATAAGGAGGGAATCCCCCCTAGCAGACAAACTGACCTGGACTGAACCATCAGTGGTTTATAAGGAGGGAATCCCCCCTAGCAGACAAACTGACCTGGACTGAACCATCAGTGGTTTATAAGGATCCCCCCTAGCAGACAAACTGACCTGGACTGAACCATCAGTGGTTTATAAGGAGGGAATCCCTCCTAACAGACAAACTGACCTGGACTGAACCATCAGTGGTTTATAAGGAGGGAATCCCCCCTAGCAGACAAACTGACCTGGACTGAACCATCAGTGGTTTATAAGGAGGGAATCCCCCCTAGCAGACAAACTGACCTGGACTGAACCATCAGTGGTTTATAAGGAGGGAATCCCCCCTAACAGACAAACTGACCTGGACTGAACCATCAGTGGTTAATAAGGAGGGAATCCCCCCTAGCAGACAAACTGACCTGGACTGAACCATCAGTGGTTTATAAGGAGGGAATCCCCCCTAGCAGACAAACTGACCTGGACTGAACCATCAGTGGTTTATAAGGAGGGAATCCCCCCTAGCAGACAAACTGACCTGGACTGAACCATCAGTGGTTTATAAGGATCCCCCCTAGCAGACAAACTGACCTGGACTGAACCATCAGTGGTTTATAAGGAGGGAATCCCTCCTAACAGACAAACTGACCTGGACTGAACCATCAGTGGTTTATAAGGAGGGAATCCCCCCTAGCAGACAAACTGACCTGGACTGAACCATCAGTGGTTTATAAGGAGGGAATCCCCCCTAGCAGACAAACTGACCTGGACTGAACCATCAGTGGTTTATAAGGAGGGAATCCCCCCTAGCAGACAAACTGACCTGGACTGAACCATCAGTGGTTTATAAGGAGGGAATCCCCCCTAGCAGACAAACTGACCTGGACTGAACCATCAGTGGTTTATAAGGAGGGAATCCCCCCTAGCAGACAAACTGACCTGGACTGAACCATCAGTGGTTTATAAGGAGGGAATCCCTCCCTAGCAGACAAACTGACCTGGACCGAACCATCAGTGGTTTATAAGGAGGGAATCCCCCCTAGCAGACAAACTGACCTGGACCGAACCATTAGTGGTTTATAAGGAGGGAATCCCCCCTAGCAGACAAACTGACCTGGACCGAACCATTAGTGGTTTATAAGGAGGGAATCCCCCCTAGCAGACAAACTGACCTGGACTGAACCATCAGTGGTTTATAAGGAGGGAATCCCCCCTAGCAGACAAACTGACCTGGACTGAACCATCAGTGGTTTATAAGGAGGGAATCCCTCCTAACAGACAAACTGACCTGGACTGAACCATCAGTGGTTTATAAGGAGGGAATCCCCCCTAGCAGACAAACTGACCTGGACTGAACCATCAGTGGTTTATAAGGAGGGAATCCCCCCTAGCAGACAAACTGACCTGGACTGAACCATCAGTGGTTTATAAGGAGGGAATCCCTCCTAGCAGACAAACTGACCTGGACTGAACCATCAGTGGTTTATAAGGAGGGAATCCCCCCTAGCAGACAAACTGACCTGGACTGAACCATCAGTGGTTTATAAGGAGGGAATCCCTCCCTAGCAGACAAACTGACCTGGACCGAACCATCAGTGGTTTATAAGGAGGGAATCCCCCCTAGCAGACAAACTGACCTGGACCGAACCATTAGTGGTTTATAAGGAGGGAATCCCCCCTAGCAGACAAACTGACCTGGACCGAACCATTAGTGGTTTATAAGGAGGGAATCCCCCCTAGCAGACAAACTGACCTGGACTGAACCATCAGTGGTTTATAAGGAGGGAATCCCTCCTAACAGACGAACTGACCTGGACTGAACCATCAGTGGTTTATAAGGAGGGAATCCCTCCCTAGCAGACAAACTGACCTGGACTGAACCATCAGTGGTTTATAAAGATCCCCCCTAGCAGACAAACTGACCTGGACTGAACCATCAGTGGTTTATAAAGATCCCCCCTAGCAGACAAACTGACCTGGACTGAACCATCAGTGGTTTATAAGGAGGGAATCCCTCCCTAGCAGACAAACTGACCTGGACTGAACCATCAGTGGTTTATAAAGATCCCCCCCTAGCAGACAAACTGACCTGGACTGAACCATCAGTGGTTAATAAGGAGGGAATCCCTCCCTAGCAGACAAACTGACCTGGACTGAACCATCAGTGGTTTATAAGGAGGGAATCCCCCCTAGCAGACAAACTGACCTGGACTGAACCATCAGTGGTTAATAAGGAGGGAATCCCTCCCTAGCAGACAAACTGACCTGGACTGAACCATCAGTGGTTTATAAGGAGGGAATCCCTCCCTAGCAGACAAACTGACCTGGACTGAACCATCAGTGGTTTATAAGGAGGGAATCCCCCCTAGCAGACAAACTGACCTGGACTGAACCATCAGTGGTTTATAAAGATCCCCCCTAGCAGACAAACTGACCTGGACTGAACCATCAGTGGTTTATAAAGATCCCCCCTAGCAGACAAACTGACCTGGACTGAACCATCAGTGGTTTATAAAGATCCCCCCTAGCAGACAAACTGACCTGGACTGAACCATCAGTGGTTTATAAAGATCCCCCCCTAGCAGACAAACTGACCTGGACTGAACCATCAGTGGTTTATAAGGAGGGAATCCCCCCTAACAGACAAACTGACCTGGACCATCAGTGGGTTATAAGGAGGGAATCCCCCCTAGCAGACAATATTCTGTATAGATCACTTTCACAAAGTACCAGTCAAACAAGTGTGCATGTACTGTATAACTTTCAACGTACTTATTCCTGCGCGGGGCACTCTTGCGGGGGTACTTGGGTTGTCTGCGGAGGCGCAGGGTTTTGGGGCGGCGGAAGGTTGGAGAGGTTCTGATCTTCTTCTTCCTCTGGCTGTGGACTCCTTTCAGAACAGCCTTCTTGGCCTTCAGGGCCTTTACCTTGGCCTCGGTCTTGGCAGGGACAGCTACAGAGGAAGATAAGACGTTACAACTGGGTTTAGGAAGGGCCAGCTACAGAGGGAGATAAGACGTTACAACTGGGTTTAGGCAGGGACAGCTACAGAGGGAGATAAGACGTTACAACTGGGTTTAGGAAGGGACAGCTACAGAGGGACAGGGAACATTAAGTGGCTTTAGAGGGCGGATGTTAAAGCAGATTTCTACCATCCAGGCATCTAAACACCAAATCCGGTTACAAAGAAATCTAACAGGAATGGGGGGATTTGAGTAGGAATTCACATTGATTTCTCTGAGTCGCCCCATCGTGGACCATGGTCTACAGGGACATCTAAAAGCGTAACTGTTAAGAGTTCTGGGCCAGATTTAGCCCCAAAACATCTTCAGGCTACAGTCATTGGTAGAACAGGTTGCCATTTTCCAGACGTTTCTCAAAACAGTCTTTATTAACGTTGCACTTGACCAGTAACACCTGCCTCAGACCACCGGTACAACAACTACGCATCGTTAGATTACCGCTTGTCCTCCAGCACTTTTTAAAAACGGCAATGAATCAATGAATATACAGAGCATCCGGGAAGTACTCAGACCCCTCGACTTTTCCCACATTTTGTTACGTTACAGCCTTATTCTAAAATGGATTAAATAGCCCCCCCCCACCTCAATCAATCTACCCACAACACCCCAGAATGACAAAGCAAAAAACAGGTTTATAGAAATGTTAGAAAATGTATACATTTAAAACTGAAATATCACATTTACATAAGTATTCAGACACTTTACTCAGCACTTTGTTGAAGCACCTTTGGCAGCGATTACAGCTTCTTGGGCATGACGCTACTGGGGAGTTTCTCCCATTCTTCCCTGCAGATCCTCTCAAGCTCTGTCAGGTTGGATGGGGAGTGTTGCTGCACAGCTATTTTCAGGTCTCTCCAGAGATGTTCGATTGGGTTCAAGTCCGGGCTCTGGCTGGGCCACTCAAGGACATTCAGAGACTTGTCCCGAAGCCACTCCTGTGTTGTCTTGGCTGTGTGCTTAGGGTCGTTGTCCTGTTGGGAGATGAACCTTCACCCCAGTGTGAGGTCCTGAGCGCTCTGGAGCAGGTTTTCATCAAGGATCTCTGTACTTTGCCTCAAACCTGACTAGTCTCCCAGTCCCTACTGCTGAAAAAACACACCCACAGCATGATGCTGCCACCATGATTCACTGTAGGGATGGTGCCAGGTTTCTTCCAGATGTGACAATTGGCATTCAGGCCCAAGAGTTATCAGACCAGAGCATCATGTTTCGCATGGTCTGAGAGTCCTTTAGGGGGCTGTCATGTGCCTTTTACTGAGGAGTGGCTTCCGTCTGGCCACTCTACCATAAAGGCCTGATTGGCGGAGTGCTGCAGAGATGGTTGTCCTTCTGGAAGGTTCTCCCATCTCCACAGAGGAACTCTGTAGCTCTGTCAGTGACCATCGGGTTCTTAGTCACCTCCCGAACCAAGGCCCTTCTCCCCCGATTGCTCAGTTGGGTGTTCAGCTCTAAGAAGAGTCTAGGTGGTTCCAAACATCTTTCATTTAAGAACGATGGAGGCCATTGATGGGGACCTTCAATGTGGCAGATCTTTTTTTGGTACTCTTCCCCAATCTATGCCTGGACACAATCCCGTCTCAGAGCTCTACGAACAATTCCTTCGACCTCATTGCTTGGTTTTTGCTCTGACATGACCTGTCAACTGTGGGACCTTATATAGACAGGTGTGTATCTTTCCAAATCATTTCCAATTAATTGAATTCACCACAGGTGGACTCCAATCAGGTTCTAGAAACATCTCCACCAAAGGGTCTGAATACTTATGTAAATTAGGTATCTGTTTTGTTTTTTAATACATTAGTAAAAATGTCTGAAAACGTGTTCCCTCTTGTCATTGTGGGGTAGTGTGTGCGTGGATATATGAGGGGGAGAAATATTTAATCCATTTTAAGAATAAGGCTGTAACGTAACAAAATGTGGAAGAGGCAAGTAGTCTGAATACTTTCCAAATGCACTGTAAATAGTCAACAAAGCTTGCAATGTTATAAACAAGCGAAGATTACCAAGCAATTTTGTAAATAGGCTAAATATTGACACTCATGCATATGCAATCGATAATTTACCAAGTACTAAACCATTAGGCTACACAAGAGACGCTTCAATATTTCTTTCTATAAGATGGGTTAACTGACAACTTTATGAAAACGATGTGGGGACTTCCATGGGGCAGAAGTCGAGGTTCTGGATGACCACAAGAAAGACTGTCAAGAAACTGCCATGAGGGGAATCCATGTCTGTTACTGAGGTGTTGAGACTGATTTCATGGCAATGCTAATATGGCAAAAAAAAATGTCTAGCTAGCCAACCAACTACTAACGATGTATATGAGACGAGCTCTATTTGTGCAAATTAACTTACATTTAAAATAAACATTGGCGACTAAATATAGCTTCCGTGTTGTCAACGATCTAAGCCAACCCAGTTCTTCCCCCATAGTTGTGCACACCTCAACAAGTCCTTAACAGGCTAGTGTTATCTAAAAGCTCACATTTCACAGTACCCTAACCAATAACCTAAACGTTAACATAGTAGGTACATGGCAACAACGCTTAACTTCACCGTTAAATAATGGTATAATCTGTAGACCTAGTTGAAGCCAAATTCCTAGCTGCAATTAGACAACAATTACAAAAACGATCATATTAATTTTGGGTCACGTTGATATGTTGTAAATATAACATGTGGCTGACATTCATTCTTGCTCATAGTTTACACAATTTGATGCAATGCTGAGTTTACAGTCAAACATTGCATGAAAAAAGCAGGAGAAAACACAACACATTGAAACATAATACAAACAAATAGATAACTACTTAACGTTTATTCTGTTGATAAAAAATATAGGAGCTACAGCAAGATCTAAAGACTATATTCTGAAATCATTGTAAGCCCTATAACGACAGTTAAATTGAATTTGGTATTTATTAATTGTCGTGATAATTGTGCATTTAAGGTAAACGAAACCTAATGTTTATATCCCGGGACAAAGCAGCTAGAAACAGCAAGCTTGCTAGCTAAAATGCCAGGTGTCATGCGTTTCGACCTGTCCCAAAATGAATGTAGTTTGTTCAGAGTTCATTTTGATATTTCAGTCTGCGTGTCCTGAGTGTGGACGGACAGAGTCAACATGAGAGAGATGACGCACACCCGGTGTAGTCAGCGTGTTAGGCTTACATGACTAGACCGGGCAGTCACATCAACTATATCAACTGAAACACGTTAACTAGTTGGGCTACACATAGCTAGTTATGACAACACAATGGGCATTTTGATAGTGGATCATGTACTTGTACCATAATTAAACGTCTTGGTCCCATCAAATGTAGCGCCATACAAAAATATTCGCTAAGTAGCTAGCTAACGTTAGCCTAGCTAGAACTTCACATGCATATGCCTCAGTACTAATGGGGCAATAGTGTTAATACGGACCTGACAAAACCAGCATGTGCCCAACTTACGAGGGCATTTGAAACAATGATTATTAGACCACACAGACAGCGGAGTCCAGTATTTATCCAAGAGAAATTATAGATAGGCCAACGTGGAACTTAGCTAAATAGCATAGCCTGACGTCGCTGCTAGCCGGTTGCACCGTTCCACATTTAGTGGCCTTACACAAAATACGTACGTCTGTGATTTTCATCGGTATAATATAGCTATATATTAATCTTGGTAAACACGTACATAGAACATACGTGGTTGTGCATTTTATCTGACTTTACGGGAAAACAATGTACAGATTCACGAACCTTCTTTCTTCGCCTTTGGTGCCATGTTGAGAAAGGAAGAATGACTGGGGTTTTCCAGCTATAATACAGGGGCGAGAAAGCGGCACTCACATATCGCGAGACTGGCGAACTGCATCATGGTACTTGTAGTTAGAGATCAAATTTTCTCGGAAGAAGCAAAAAATATTTGAAATTACATACTGCTACATAGGAACTGTAGCTCAGTGGACTACAGCTAACTATGATACTGCTACATGGGAACTGTAGCTCAGTGGACTACAGCTAACTATGATACTGCTACATAGGAACTGTAGCTCAGTGGACTACAGCTAACAATGATACTGCTACATGGGAACTGTAGCTCAGTGGACTACAGCTAACTATGATACTGCTACATGGGAACTGTAGCTCAGTGGACTACAGCTAACTATGATACTGCTACATGGGAACTGTAGCTCAGTGGACTACAGCTAACAATGATACTGCTACATAGGAACTGTAGCTCAGTGGACTACAGCTAACTATGATACCGCTACATAGGAACTGTAGCTCAGTGGACTACAGCTAACTATGATACTGCTACATGGGAACTGTAGCTCAGTGGACTACAGCTAACTATGATACTGCTACATGGGAACTGTAGCTCAGTGGACTACAGCTAACTATGATACTGCTACATAGGAACTGTAGCTCAGTGGACTACAGCTAACTATGATACTGCTACATGGGAACTGTAGCTCAGTGGACTACAGCTAACTATGATACTGCTACATGGGAACTGTAGCTCAGTGGACTACAGCTAACTATGATACTGCTACATGGCAACTGTAGCTCAATGGACTACAGCTAACTATGATACCGCTACATGGGAACTGTAGCTCAGTGGACTACAGCTAACTATGATACTGCTACATAGGAACTGTAGCTCAGTGGACTACAGCTAACTATGATACCGCTACATAGGAACTGTAGCTCAGTGGACTACAGCTAACTATGATACTACTACATGGCAACTGTAGCTCAATGGACTACAGCTAACTATGATACTGCTACATGGCAACTGTAGCTCAGTGGACTACAGCTAACTATGATACTGCTACATGGGAACTGTAGCTCAGTGGACTACAGCTAACTATGATACTGCTACATGGCAACTGTAGCTCAATGGACTACAGCTAACTATGATACTGCTACATAGGAACTGTAGCTCAGTGGACTACAGCTAACTATGATACTGCTACATAGGAACTGTAGCTCAGTGGACTACAGCTAACTATGATACTGCTACATGGGAACTGTAGCTCAGTGGACTGCAGCTAACTATGATACTGCTACATGGGAACTGTAGCTCAGTGGACTGCAGCTAACTATGATACTGCTACATGGGAACTGTAGCTCAGTGGACTACAGCTAACTATGATACTGCTACATGGGAACTGTAGCTCAGTGGACTACAGCTAACTATGATACTGCTACATGGGAACTGTAGCTCAGTGGACTACAGCTAACTATGATACTGCTACATGGGAACTGTAGCTCAGTGGACTACAGCTAACTATGAAACTGCTACATAGGAACTGTAGCTCAGTGGACTACAGCTAACTATGATACTGCTACATGGGAACTGTAGCTCAGTGGACTACAGCTAACTATGAAACTGCTACATAGGAACTGTAGCTCAGTGGACTACAGCTAACTATGATACTGCTACATGGGAACTGTAGCTCAGTGGACTACAGCTAACTATGATACTGCTACATGGGAACTGTAGCTCAGTGGACTACAGCTAAATATGATACTGCTACATGGGAACTGTAGCTCAGTGGACTACAGCTAACTATGATACTGCTACATGGGAACTGTAGCTCAGTGGACTACAGCTAAATATGATACTGCTACATGGGAACTGTAGCTCAGTGGACTACAGCTAACTATGATACTGCTACATGGCAACTGTGGTCTGGTGTAGGTGGTATCAGACGTGTTGTTGGGTAGATGTGACTGTGGTCTGGTGTAGATGGTATCAGATGTGACAGTGGTCTGGTGTAGGTGGTATTAGATGTGACAGTGGTCTGGTGTAGATGGTATTAGATGTGACTGTGGTCTGGTGTAGATGGTATCAGATGTGACAGTGGTCTGGTGTAGATGGTATCAGATGTGACTGTGGTCTGGTGTAGATGGTATTAGATGTGTTGTTGGGTAGATGTGACTGTGGTCTGGTGTAGATGGTATTAGATGTGACAGTGGTCTGGTGTAGATGGTATCAGATGTGTTGTTGGGTAGATGTGACTGTGGTCTGGTTTAGATGGTATCAGATGTGACAGTGGTCTGGTGTAGATGGTATTAGATGTGACAGTGGTCTGGTGTAGATGGTATTAGATGTGACAGTGGTCTGGTGTAGATGGTATTAGATGTGACAGTGGTCTGGTGTAGATGGTATTAGATGTGACTGTGGTCTGGTGTAGATGGTATCAGATGTGACAGTGGTCTGGTGTAGGTGGTATTAGATGTGACAGTGGTCTGGTGTAGGTGGTATCAGACGTGTTGTTGGGTAGATGTGACAGTGGTCTGGTGTAGATGGTATCAGATGTGACTGTGGTCTGGTGTAGATGGTATCAGATGTGTTGTTGGGTAGATGTGACAGTGGTCTGGTGTAGATGGTATCAGATGTGACAGTGGTCTGGTGTAGATGGTATCAGATGTGTTGTTGGGTAGATGTGACAGTGGTCTGGTGTAGATGGTATCAGATGTGTTGTTGGGTAGATGTGACAGTGGTCTGGTGTAGATGGTATCAGATGTGTTGTTGGGTAGATGTGACAGTGGTCTGGTGTAGATGGTATCAGATGTGACAGTGGTCTGGTGTAGATGGTATCAGATGTGACAGTGGTCTGGTGTAGATGGTATCAGATGTGACTGTGGTCTGGTGTAGATGGTATTAGATGTGACAGTGGTCTGGTGTAGGTGGTATCAGACGTGTTGTTGGGTAGATGTGACTGTGGTCTGGTGTAGATGGTATCAGATGTGACAGTGGTCTGGTGTAGATGGTATCAGATGTGACAGTGGTCTGGTGTAGATGGTATCAGATGTGACAGTGGTCTGGTGTAGATGGTATCAGATGTGACAGTGGTCTGGTGTAGGTAATATTTGGTTGTATTTATTTTGTAAATGTAACCTTTATTTAACTAGGCAAGTCAGTTAAGAACAAATTCTTATTTGGAATGAATGATATATCTCACATCTTACTGATTTTCCAACGTCAATTCTTTCCAGAAAAAAAAAACATCAGAATAGCCATCATACCGTTTATTTGAGACATCCAACATGAGAATAGTCATCCTACCCTTTACATGCGAGGGCCTTGACTGGCTGTTACATACGCCTCTGCGTTCCAAACGGCATCTTATTTGCTATATAGTACACTACGTTTGACCAGTGCCCTAAATAGGGAGCTATTCTTGATGCAGAGGCCTTTACTGGTTACTACACATCATCTGTTCAGTTGGAACTACAGGTCGTGGTTGTGTGCTCTATCAATGGACTGATTACATAGATGGACAATTAGAGTTAGTTCTATAACCTCATGCATTCCTACAGAGTTCTGTAATGTGTATATCTATACAGGAACATATTAGTTAATGGTTAAGCAGGTACGTTTAACAGGCTACATTCTGATATGATTAGAGACAGAGACGTTGCTTATGGGACTCTCCTCACCTGACTGTCTAGGTCTTTATTGATTCATTAGGAACTCCCCTCACCTGACTGTCTAGGTCTTTATTGATTCATTAGGAACTCCCCTCACCTGACTGTCTAGGTCTTTATTGATTAATTAGGAACTATCCTCACCTGACTGTCTAGGTCTTTATTGATTAATTAGGAACTATCCTCACCTGACTGTCTAGGTCTTTATTGACACAAAATGAAGTAAGAAAAACCAGTAAACACAGCCTTCCAGGAACAGAGATTGACACGCTTGGAATAGACTGTTGGTAGCTATTCTCTAGGAGTAGATAGGAGACAAGGTCAAAGAAGTTTGACAGTGTTGGGAGGGGCACTGGTTCCTGGAGGTCTTCTAGGAGAGGAAGGTTCGGACGGTGCCCTTGACCAGTCCTCTGCAGATGGGACATTTCCTCAGGGAGGGGCCCTTGTTCCTGGGGGTCTTCTAGGAGAGGAAGGTTCGGACGGTGCCCTTGACCAGTCCTCTGCAGATGGGACATTTCCTCAGGGAGGGGCCCTTGTTCCTGGGGGTCTTCTAGGAGAGGAAGGTTCGGACGGTGCCCTTGACCAGTCCTCTGCAGATGGGACATTTCCTCAGGGAGGGAGCGCACTCCTTACAGACCACCAGGTGACCACACGGGATGAAGACAATGTTCACCTCCTTGTCCATACACACCTTACAGGTCCGCTCCTCCTGCAATCGCCGTAGCTGCTCCTCCATCGGCAGGTCTGGAGAGGAGGAGGGAGGAGGGGAGGGAGAGGAGTGAGGGAGGGAGAGAAGTGAGGGAGGAGGGGGGGAGAGAAGTGAGGGAGGAGGGGGGGAGAGGAGTGAGGGAGGGAGACGGGGGGGAGAGGAGTGAGGGAGGAGGGGGGGAGAGGAGTGAGGGAGGGAGACGGGGGGGGAGAGGAGTGAGGGAGGGAGACGGGGGGGAGAGGAGTGAGGGAGGGAGACGGGGGGGGAGAGGAGTGAGGGAGACGGGGGGGAGAGGAGTGAGGGAGGAGGGGGGGAGAGGAGTGAGGGAGGAGGGGGGGAGAGGAGTGAGGGAGGAGGGGGGGAGAGGAGTGAGGGAGACAGGGGGGAGAGGAGTGAGGGAGCGGGGGAGGGAAGGAGATGGACGAATAGAGAAGTAAGTATGGAGACATAAAACAGACATGCTCTCCCCCCTTCCCATTGGATGAGGAGACTGACCCCACCCATCCCAGTTCCAAGGCAGCCGGTCTCAGCCACAGCTGAAAGCAGCCTAGTGTGTGTATGTGAAAGTGTGTGTACCTGAGAGATCTTGACTCGGTGATGAGGCTTCATTTGCCTGGGCTGAAAGGTGCATTGAGAACAAGAATTAAACAGAAGTCTGAAATGAAATTAAACTGAGTTGGACTGAACTAGGACTAACTAGGCTGAACTGGGACTAACTAGGACTAACTAGGCTGAACTGGGACTAACTAGGCTAGACACGATGTCAGTCTGATGATGTCACGGAGTAAGGCTTTATTACAGAGTTGATTGCCTACCTAGATCAGTTGTGTTGCTGAACTCTAACCCCAGCCCTACCCACCAATCATTCTCACAGTGACATGGTCAGAACATCTCTCCACCCCTCCCAAACCCCCCCTCCCAAACCTGGAGGACTGGACTATTGTTTAGGGAGTGAGGGAACTAGGGAGTGAGGGGTCAGGAGTTAGGGAACTAAGGAGTGAGGGGCTAGGAGTTAGGGAACTAGGGAGTGAGGGGTCAGGAGTTAGGGAACTAGGGAGTGAGAGGTCAGGGGGCTAGGAGTTAGGGAACTAGGGAGTGAGGGGCTAGGAGTTAGGGAACTAGGGAGTGAGGGGTCAGGAGTTAGGGAACTAAGGAGTGAGGGGTCAGGAGTTAGGGAACTAAGGAGTGAGGGGTCAGGAGTTAGGGAACTAAGGAGTGAGGGGCTAGGAGTTAGGGAACTAGGGAGTGAGGGGTTAGGGGGCTAGGAGTTAGGGAGTGAAGGGCCCATGGGACTACTGGTTAGGGGACTAGGGAGTGAGGGGTTAGGGGACTAGGGAGTGAGGGGTTAGGGGCCCATGGGACTACTGGTTAGGGGACTAGGGAGTGAGGGGTTAGGGGACTAGGGAGTGAGGGAGTGAGGGGACTAGGGAGTGAGGGGACTAGGGAGTGAGGGGACTAGGGAGTGAGGGAATGAGGGGCCCATGGGACTACTGGTTAGGGAACTAAGGAGTGAGAGGTCAGGGGGCTAGGAGTTAGGGAACTAGGGAGTGAGGGGCTAGGAGTTAGGGGACTAGGGAGTGAGGTGTTAGGGGGCTAGGAGTTAGGGAGTGAAGGGCCCATGGGACTACTGGTTAGGGGACTAGGGAGTGAGGGGTTAGGGGACTAGGGAGTGAGGGGTTAGGGGCCCATGGGACTACTGGTTAGGGGACTAGGGAGTGAGGGGTTAGGGGACTAGGGAGTGAGGGAGTGAGGGGACTAGGGAGTGAGGGGACTAGGGAGTGAGGGGACTAGGGAGTGAGGGAATGAGGGGCCCATGGGACTACTGGTTAGGGAACTAAGGAGTGAGAGGTCAGGGGGCTAGGAGTTAGGGAACTAGGGAGTGAGGGGCTAGGAGTTAGGGGACTAGGGAGTGAGGTGTTAGGGGGCTAGGAGTTAGGGAGTGAAGGGCCCATGGGACTACTGGTTAGGGGACTAGGGAGTGAGGGGTTAGGGGACTAGGGAGTGAGGGGTCAGGGGGCTAGGAGTTAGGGAGTGAAGGGCCCATGGGACTACTGGTTAGGGGACTAGGGAGTGAGGGGTTAGGGGACTAGGGAGTGAGGGGTTAGGGGACTAGGGAGTGAGGGGTTAGGGGACTAGGGAGTGAGGGGTTAGGGGGCTAGGAGTTAGTGAGTAAAGGGCCCATGGGACTACTGGTTAGGGGACTAGGGAGTGAGGAAGTGAGGGGTTAGGGGACTAGGGAGTGAGGGGTTAGGGGACTAGGGAGTGAGGGGTTAGGGGACTAGGGAGTGAGGGGCTAGGAGTTAGGGAGTGAAGGGCCCATGGGACTACTGGTTAGGGGACTAGAGAGTGAGGGGTTAGGGGGCTAGGAGTTAGGGAGTGAAGGGCCCATGGGACTACTGGTTAGGGGACTAGGGAGTGAGGGGTTAGGGGACTAGGGAGTGAGGGGTTAGGGGACTAGGGAGTGAGGGGTTAGGGGGCTAGGAGTTAGTGAGTGAAGGGCCCATGGGACTACTGGTTAGGGGACTAGGGAGTGAGGGAGTGAGGGGTTAGGGGACTAGGGAGTGAGGGGTTAGGGGACTAGGGAGTGAGGGGTTAGGGGACTAGGGAGTGAGGGGCTAGGAGTTAGGGAGTGAAGGGCCCATGGGACTACTGGTTAGGGGACTAGAGAGTGAGGGGTTAGGGGACTAGGGAGTGAGGGGTTAGGGGACTAGGGAGTGAGGGAGTGAGGGGTTAGGGGACTAGGGAGTGAGGGGCTAGGAGTTAGGGAGTGAAGGGCCCATGGGACTACTGGTTAGGGGACTAGGGAGTGAGGGGTTAGGGGGCTAGGAGTTAGGGAGTGAAGGGCCCATGGGACTACTGGTTAGGGGACTAGGGAGCGAGGGGTTAGGGGGCTAGGGAGTGAGGGGTTAGGGGGCTAGGAGTTAGGGAGTGAAGGGCCCATGGGACTACTGGTTAGGGGACTAGGGAGTGAGGGGTTAGGGGACTAGGGAGTGAGGGGCTAGGGGACTAGGGAGTGAGTGGCTAGGGGACTAGGGAGTGAGGGGTTAGGGGGCTAGGGAGTGAGGGGCTAGGGGACTAGGGAGTGAGGGGTTAGGGGGCTAGGGGACTAGGGAGTGAGGGGCTAGGGGACTAGGGAGTGAGGGGCTAGGGGGCTAGGGGACTAGGGAGTGAGGGGCTAGGGGACTAGGGAGTGAGGGGCTAGGGGACTAGGAGTTAGGGAGTGAAGGGCCCATGGGACTACTGGTTAGGGGACTAGGGAGTGAGGGGTTAGGGGGCTAGGAGTTAGGGAGTGAAGGGCCCATGGGACTACTGGTTAGGGGACTAGGGAGCGAGGGGTTAGGGGGCTAGGGAGTGAGGGGTTAGGGGGCTAGGAGTTAGGGAGTGAAGGGCCCATGGGACTACTGGTTAGGGGACTAGGGAGTGAGGGGTTTAGGGACTAGGGAGTGAGGGGCTAGGGGACTAGGGAGTGAGGGGCTAGGGGGCTAGGAGTTAGGGAGTGAAGGGCCCATGGGACTACTGGTTAGGGGACTAGGGAGTGAGGGGCTAGGGGACTAGGGAGTGAGGGGCTAGGGGACTAGGGAGTGAGGGGTTAGGGGGCTAGGGGACTAGGGAGTGAGGGGCTAGGGGACTAGGGAGTGAGGGGCTAGGGGACTAGGGAGTGAGGGGCTAGGGGACTAGGGAGTGAGGGGTTAGGGGCCCATGGGACTACTGGTTAGGGGACTAGGGAGTGAGGGGTTAGGGGACTAGGGAGTGAGGGGTTAGGGGACTAGGGAGTGAGGGGTTAGGGGACTAGGGAGTGAGGGGTTAGGGGACTAGGGAGTGAGGGGTTAGGGGACTAGGGAGTGGGGGGTTAGGGGACTAGGGAGTGAGGGGCTAGGGGACTAGGGAGAGAGGGGCTAGGGGACTAGGGAGAGAGGGGCTAGGGGACTAGGGAGTGAGGGGCTAGGGGACTAGGGAGAGAGGGGCTAGGGGACTAGGGAGAGAGGGGCTAGGGGACTAGGGAGAGAGGGGCTAGGGGACTAGGGAGAGAGGGGCTAGGGGACTAGGGAGAGAGGGGCTAGGGGACTAGGGAGTGAGGGGCTAGGGGACTAGGGAGTGAGGGGCTAGGGGACTAGGGAGTGAGGGGCTAGGGGACTAGGGAGTGAGGGGCTAGGGGACTAGGGAGTGAGGGGCTAGGGGACTAGGGAGTGAGGGGCTAGGGGACTAGGGAGTGAGGGGTTAGGGGGCTAGGGAGTGAGGGGCTAGGGAGTGAGGGGTTAGGGGGCTAGGGAGTGAGGGGCTAGGGAGTGAGGGGCTAGGGAGAGCCCCACAGCACAGTTGATGCTGTAGCACAAACATTGCTTAATGCAACTGAGCGTCTGAGCAGGGGAACACGACCTTACCAATGAGGTCTCTGAGCAGGTTAGGGTTAGGGGTCAGAGGTGAAGGTTTACCCAGAGGTCTCTGAGCAGGTTAGGGTTAGGGGTCAGAGGTGAAGGTTTACCCATGAGGTCTCTGAGCAGGTTAGGGTTAGGGGTCAGAGGTGAAGGTTTACCCATGAGGTCTCTGAGCAGGTTAGGGTTAGGGGTCAGAGTTGAAGGTTTACCCAAGGTGTCTTTGATCAGATTAGGGTTAGGGGTCAGATGTGATGTTTTACCCAGAGGTCTCTGAGTAGGTTAGGGTTAGGGTTAGAGGTGATGTTTTACCCAGAGGTCTCTGAGTAGGTTAGGGTTAGAGGTGATGTTTTACCCAGAGGTCTCTGAGCAGGTTAGGGGTCAGAGGTGAAGGTTTACCCATGAGGTCTCTAGCAGGTTAGGGGTCAGAGGTGATGTTTTACCCAGAGGTCTCTGTGCAGGATAGGTGAAGGTATTTTTGGTAATTGGTATTTTATTAGGATCCCCATTAGCTGTTGCACAAGCAGCAGCTACTCTTCCTGGGGTTCCACACAAAACATGACATAATACAGAACATCAATAGACAAGAACAGCTCAAGGACAGAACTACATACATTTATAAAGACACACTTAGCCGACATATCAATACAGACACACAAACTATCTAGGTCCAATAGGGGAGAGGTGTTGCTTTATCTGTTTATTGAAACCAGGTTTGCTGTTGATTTTAGCAATTTAAGATGGAAGGAAGTTCCATGCAATAACGGCGCTATTTAATACTGTTCGCTTTCTTGAATTTGTTCTGGATTTGGGGACTAGTGAAGAGACCCCTGGTGGCATGTCTGGTGGGGTAAGTGTGTGTGTGTCAGACCTGTGTTTAAGTTGACTATGCAAACAATTTGGTATTTTCAGCACCTGCAGCTTAACTAGATCTTTCTTTGCAGCACTGGACCACACGACTGGACAATAATCAAGATTAGACAAAACTAGAGTCAGCAGCACATGCCTTTTGGAGGGTTGTGTCAACAACAACAAGAAGAAGAGCATAACTGTTCCATAGACATCTGTAGAGGTCAACCTAGCACAGGTACATCTAACCTTCCCTTCAAAGTGCTAAGAACGAACTACAAAAAACACAAGAAAAAGAAGAATAGGGGGGAGGAGGAGGAGCGTATTTTACCAAAAGAAAATAGGGAAATATATTCAAGTTAATTTGTAAACAATTCTAGTTGTAGGTAAAAGCATCAACTAAACTTATGTGGGAAAAGGGACTGGATCTCCCTTGGGGTTAGTGGGGGGGGGGGGTTAGGGTTAGTGCTCAGGGGGGAGGTTAGGGTTAGTGCTCAGGGGGTTTAGGGTTAGTGCTCAGGGGGGGGTTAGGGTTAGTGCTCAGGGGGTTTAGGGTTAGTGCTCAGGGGGGGTTAGGGTTAGTGCTCAGGGGGGGGTGGTTAGGGGGGGGGTTAGTGCTCAGGGGGTTTAGGGTTAGTGCTCAGGGGGGAAGTTAGGGTTAGTGCTCAGGGGGTTTAGGGTTAGTGCTCAGGGGGGGTTAGGGTTAGTGCTCAGGGGGGGGTGGTTAGGGGGGGGTTAGTGCTCAGGGGGTTTAGGGTTAGTGCTCAGGGGGGGGGTTAGGGTTAGTGCTCAGGGGGGGGTGGTTAGGGTTAGTGCTCAGGGGAGAGGTTAGGGTTAGTGCTCGGGGGAGGTTAGGGTTAGTGCTCGGAGGGGTTAGTGCTCAAGGGTGGTTAGGTATGGGGGTCAGAGGTTGGGGTTAGAGCTAGAGCTCAGGGGGGTTAGGGTTAGAGGTTGGGGGGGTTACGGTTAGGTATGGGGGTTAGGGTTAGAGCTCAGGGGTGGTTAGGGTTAGAGGTTGGGGGGGTTACGGTTAGGTATGGGGGTTAGGGTTAGAGCTCAGGGGTGGTTAGGGTTAGGTATGGGGGTCAGAGGTTAGGGTTAGGTATGGGGGTCAGAGGTTAGGGTTAGGACTCAGGGGTGGTTAGGGTTAGAATATTTCCTGATAAGTCCTTCAAAAGGAAAGGTCTATATACTAGGCTGGCGATAGCTACAAGATCTATACGTATACTAGGCTGGTGATAGCTACACGATCTATACGTATACTAGGCTGGCGATAGTTACACGATCTATACGTATACTAGGCTGGCGATAGCTACACGATCTATACGTATACTAGGCTGGCGATAGCTACACGATCTATACGTATACTAGGCTGGCGATAGCTACAAGATCTATACGTATACTAGGCTGGCGATAGCTACAAGATCTATACGTATACTAGGCTGGTGATAGCTACAAGATCTATACGTATACTAGGCTGGTGATAGCTACACGATCTATACGTATACTAGGCTGGCGATAGCTACACGATCTATACGTATACTAGGCTGGTGATAGCTACAAGATCTATACATGTGTATTTAGAAACACACCAGCATATATTAAATAAGAATAATGACTCAGAAGTGCTTTCAAATAGAGGGAATATAGGGGATGGGGAATAAGGGTTGGGAATATAGGGGAATGAGGGTTGGGGTTATAGGGGATGGGGAATAAGGGATGGGGAATAACGGTTGGGGTTATAGGGGATGGAGAATAAGGGTGGGGAATATAGGGGATGGGGAATAAGGGTGGGGAATATAGGGGATGGGGAATAACGGTTGGGGTTATAGGGGATGGAGAATAAGGGTGGGGAATATAGGGGATGGGGAATAAGGGTGGGGAATATAGGGGATGGGGAATAAGGGTGGGGAATATAGGGGATGGGGAATAAGGGTGGGGAATATAGGGGATGGGGAATAAGGGTGGGGAATATAGGGGATGGGGAATAAGGGTGGGGAATATAGGGGATGGGGAATAAGGGTTGGGAATATAGGGGATGGGGAATAAGGGTTGGGAATATAGGGGATGGGGAATAAGGGTGGGGAATATAGGGGATGGGGAATAAGGGTGGGGAATATAGGGGATGGGGAATAAGGGTGGGGAATATAGGGGATGGGGAATAAGGGTTGGGAATATAGGGGATGGGGAATAAGGGTTGGGAATATAGGGGATGGGGAATAAGGGTTGGGAATATAGGGGATTGGCGTTGTAGGCGAATAAGGGTTGGCGTTGTAGGGGAATAAGGGTTGGCGTTGTAGGGGAATAAGGGTTGGCGTTGTAGGGGAATAAGGGTTAAGGTTATAGGGGGTGGGGAATAAGGGTTGGCGTTGTAGGGGATGGGGAATAAGGGTTGGCGTTGTAGGGGAATAAGGGTTGGCGTTGTAGGGGATGGGGAATAAGGGTTGGCGTTGTAGGGGAATAAGGGTTGGCGTTGTAGGGGATGGGGAATAAGGGTTAGGGTTATAACGATTCAATTCCTATAAATATTCACTCACATTTCAAACTATCATAGGCTTATGAAGAATTATTTCCATAATACCATATATACCAAAACCACACAAAATGATTCAACGGTAAAGAGAATCCAGACAATAGATAATAATCATCATGACAAGTACAATAGATCTGTAGCTTTATCCTAAAACCACTTCAGAAATCCCAGGGAGGACTCCAAGAGATGGTGCCGGGGGGGGTGGCTGCCGTTTTACGGGCTATTTTGTGTTCTTTCTCATTGTTTGTAACTTATTTTGTACATAATGTTGCTGCTACTGTCTCTTATGACCAATAAGAGCTTCTGAATATCAGAACAGCGATTACTCACCTCGAACTGGACTAAGAGTTTTTCTTGAATGAGTCTGATGCAAAGGATATACTGTTGCTCCCGGACCAGGCCCAAATCCCCGTCATTCACATTAAGATGGAGGTACAGGGGGCGGAGATCGGGGTGTCTTCTGAGAATTTGTCAGCAAGTGGGTAACCCGCCTCTACCACTCGTTCTATTGGCCAACGTGCAATCACTGGAGAATAAACTGGATGAGCTCTGTTGGAGACTGTCCTACCAACGGGACATTAAAAACTGCAATATCTTTATGTTTCACCGAGTCGTGGCTGAACGACGACATAGACAACATACAGTTGGATGGGTTATCTGTTCATCGGCAAGAAAGAACAGCTGGTTCAGATAAAACGAGGGGTGGGAGTGTGTGTCTTTGTCAATAACAGCTGCTGCGTGATGTCTAATATAAATGAATTCACGAGGTATTGCTCGCCTGAGGTAGAGTACCTCATGATAAGCAGAAGACCACACTATCTACCAAGAGAGATTCCATCTGTACTTTTCCATTTACCACCACAAACTGATGCTGGCACTAAGAACGCACTCAACCACCTGTATAAGGTCCTAAGCAAACAAGATGCTCATCCAGAAACAGCACTCCTAGTGGCCGGGGACTTTAATGCAGGCAAACTTAAATCTGTTTGAGCTAATTTCTACCAGCATGTCTCATGTGCAACAAGAGGGAAAAGAACTGCAGCCTACCTTTACTCCACACAGAGACGCGTACAAAGCTCTCCCTCGCCCTCCATTTGGCAAATCTGACCATTAATTATATCCTCCTGATTCCTGCTGACAAGCAAAAACTAAAGCAGGAAGTACATGTGACTCGCTCAATACGGAAGCCACGGATTACAGGCAACACTGCTTTTTAACACAGTGCGCCTCCAACCCGGAAGCCAGCCGCACCAATGTGTCGGAGGAAACACCGTGCACCTGGCCCCCTTGGTTGGCGCGCACTGCGCCCGGCCCGCCACAGGAGTCGCTGGAGCGCGATGAGACAAGGATATCCCTACCGGCCAAACCCTCCCTAACCCGGACGACGCTAAGCCAATTGTGCGTCGCCCCACGGACCTCCCGGCCGCGGCCGGCTGCGACAGATCCTGGGAGCGAACCCAGAGACTCTGGTGGCGCAGCTAGCGCTGCAGTGCCCTTGACCACTGCGCCACCCGGGATGCCCCTGATCTCTCTTTTGACGAACATATCAAGACTGTTTCAAGGACAGCTTTTTTCCATCTACGTAACATCGCAAAAATCAGAAACTTTCTGTCTAAAAATGATGCAGAAAAATGAATCCATGCTTTTGTTACTTCTAGATTAGACTACTGCAATGCTCTACTTTCCGGCTACCCGGATAAAGCACTAAATAAACTTCAGTTAGTGCTAAATACGGCTGCTAGAATCCTGACTAGAACCAAGAAATTTGATCATATTACTCCAGTGCTAGCCTCCCGACACTGGCTTCCTGTTATGGCAAGGGCTGATTTCAAGGTTTTACTGCTAACCTACAAAGCGTTACATGGGCTTGCTCCTACCTACCTCTCCGATTTGGTCCTGCAGTACATACCTACACGTACGCTACGGTCACAAGACGCAGGCCTCCTAATTGTCCCTGGAATTTCTAAGCAAACAGCTGGAGGCAGGGATTTCTCCTAAAGAGCTCCATTTTTATGGAATGGTCTGCCTACCCATGTGAGAGACGCAGACTCGGTCTCAACCTTTAAGTCTTTACTGAAGACTCATCTCTTGTGTAACAGTAGTCTAGGGGCAGTCTGGTCTGGTGTAACAGTAGTCTAGGGGCAGTCTGGCTGGTGTAACAGTAGTCTAGGGGCAGTCTGGTCTGGTGTAACAGTAGTCTAGGGGCAGTCTGGCTGGTGTAACAGTAGTCTAGGGGCAGTCTGTCTGGTCTGGTGTAACAGTAGTCTAGGGGCAGTCTGGTCTGGTGTAACAGTAGTTCTAGGGGCAGTCTGGTCTGGTGTAACAGTAGTCTAGGGGCAGTCTGGTCTGGTGTAACAGTAGTCTAGGGGCAGTCTGTCTGGTGTAACAGTAGGTCTAGGGGCAGTCTGGTCTGGTGTAACAGTAGTCTAGGGGCAGTCTGGTCTGGTCTGGTGTAACAGTAGTCTAGGGGCAGTCTGTCTGGTGTAACAGTAGTCTAGGGGCAGTCTGTCTGGTGTAACAGTAGTCTAGGGGCAGTCTGTCTGGTGTAACAGTAGTCTAGGGGCAGTCTGGTCTGGTGTAACAGTAGTCTAGGGGCAGTTTGGTCTGGTGTAACAGTAGTCTAGGGGCAGTCTGTCTGGTGTAACAGTAGTCTAGGGGCAGTCTGTCTGGTGTAACAGTAGTCTAGGGGCAGTCTGTCTGGTGTAACAGTAGTCTAGGGGCAGTCTGTCTGGTGTAACAGTAGTCTAGGGGCAGTCTGTCTGGTCTGGTGTAACAGTAGTCTAGGGGCAGTCTGTCTGGTCTGGTGTAACAGTAGTCTAGGGGCAGTCTGTCTGGTCTGGTGTAACAGTAGTCTAGGGGCAGTCTGGTCTGGTGTAACAGTAGTCTAGGGGCAGTCTGTCTGGTCTGGTGTAACAGTAGTCTAGGGGCAGTCTGTCTGGTATGGTGTAACAGTAGTCTAGGGGCAGTCTGTATGGTGTAACAGTAGTCTAGGGGCAGTCTGTCTGGTGTAACAGTAGTCTAGGGGCAGTCTGTCTGGTGTAACAGTAGTCTAGGGGCAGTCTGGTGTAACAGTAGTCTAGGGGCAGTCTGGTCTGGTGTAACAGTAGTCTAGGGGCAGTCTGTCTGGTGTAACAGTAGTCTAGGGG
The DNA here is from genome assembly GCF_029448725.1 of Salvelinus fontinalis. NCBI lineage: Eukaryota > Metazoa > Chordata > Actinopteri > Salmoniformes > Salmonidae > Salvelinus > Salvelinus fontinalis. Next base: position 2,730,692 of record NC_074677.1, read on the forward strand.
CAGTCTGGTCTGGTGTAACAGTAGTCTAGGGGCAGTCTGGTCTGGTGTAACAGTAGTCTAGGGGCAGTCTGGTCTGGTGTAACAGTAGTCTAGGGGCAGTCTGTCTGGTGTAACAGTAGTCTAGGGGCAGTCTGTCTGGTGTAACAGTAGTCTAGGGGCAGTCTGTATGGTGTAACAGTAGTCTAGGGGCAGTCTGTCTGGTGTAACAGTAGTCTAGGGGCAGTCTGTCTGGTGTAACAGTAGTCTAGGGGCAGTCTGTCTGGTGTAACAGTAGTCTAGGGGCAGTCTGTCTGGTGTAACAGTAGTCTAGGGGCAGTCTGTCTGGTGTAACAGTAGTCTAGGGGCAGTCTGGTCTGGTGTAACAGTAGTCTAGGGGCAGTCTGGTCTGGTGTAACAGTAGTCTAGGGGCAGTCTGTCTGGTCTGGTGTAACAGTAGTCTAGGGGCAGTCTGTCTGGTGTAACAGTAGTCTAGGGGCAGTCTGGTCTGGTGTAACAGTAGTCTAGGGGCAGTCTGGTCTGGTGTAACAGTAGTCTAGGGGCAGTCTGTCTGGTGTAACAGTAGTCTAGGGGCAGTCTGTCTGGTGTAACAGTAGTCTAGGGGCAGTCTGTCTGGTCTGGTGTAACAGTAGTCTAGGGGCAGTCTGGTCTGGTGTAACAGTAGTCTAGGGGCAGTCTGTCTGGTCTGGTGTAACAGTAGTCTAGGGGCAGTCTGTCTGGTCTGGTGTAACAGTAGTCTAGGGGCAGTCTGGTCTGGTGTAACAGTAGTCTAGGGGCAGTCTGTCTGGTGTAACAGTAGTCTAGGGGCAGTCTGTCTGGTCTGGTGTAACAGTAGTCTAGGGGCAGTCTGTCTGGTGTAACAGTAGTCTAGGGGCAGTCTGTCTGGTCTGGTGGGCGAGGATCATCATTACTCACCCAATTGGACATTACTGGTCAAGACCTGAAATCGGTTGTGGAGTGGTATCGACATATTGATGGAATAAGGTCCCTAAACTGATGGTTAGACAGGGTAGACCCAAGACTAGGTCTCTCCTGTCATCTAGTGGCCATTTATCGGTACTGCTTGCCACACGGAACCTCAATGGAGGCCCAGTGCAAGTCCTCAAAGGAAGGCTCAAACAATTGTTTGTCATACTTGGAACAATGAAATAGTGTGTTCTCCAATTGGATGTCAGACATTAGGGGTCAGAGGTGATGTTTTACCCATGAGGTCGCTGAGCAGGTTAGGGTTAGGGGTCAGAGGTGATGTTTTACCCATGAGGTCGCTGAGCAGGTTAGGGTTAGGGGTCAGAGGTGAAGGTTTACCCATGAGGTCGCTGAGCAGGTTAGGGTTAGGGGTCAGAGGTGATGTTTTACCCATGAGGTCGCTGAGCAGGTTAGGGTTAGGGGTCAGAGGTGAAGGTTTACCCATGAGGTCGCTGAGCAGGTTAGGGTTAGGGGTCAGAGGTGAAGGTTTACCCATGAGGTCTCTGAGCAGGTTAGGGTTAGGGGTCAGAGGTGAAGGTTTACCCATGAGGTCTCTGAGCAGGTTAGGGTTAGGGGTTAGAGGTGAAGGTTTACCCATGAGGTCTCTGAGCAGGTTAGGGTTAGGGGTCGGAGGTGAAGGTTTACCCATGAGATCTCTAGCAGGTTAGGGGTCAGAGGTGAAGGTTTACCCATGAGGTCTCTGAGCAGGTTAGGGTTAGGGGTTAGAGGTGAAGGTTTACCCATGAGGTCTCTGAGCAGGTTAGGGGTCAGAGGTGAAGGTTTACCCATGAGGTCTCTGAGCAGGTTAGGGTTAGGGGTCAGAGGTGAAGGTTTACCCATGAGTTCTCTGAGCAGGTTAGGGTTAGGGGTCAGAGGTGAAGGTTTACCCATGAGGTCTCTGAGCAGGTTAGGGTTAGGGGTCAGAGGTGAAGGTTTACCCATGAGGTCTCTGAGCAGGTTAGGGTTAGGGGTCAGAGGTGAAGGTTTACCCATGAGGTCTCTGAGCAGGTTAGGGTTAGGTGTCAGAGGTGAAGGTTTACCCATGAGGTCTCTGAGCAGGTTAGGGGTCGGAGGTGAAGGTTTACCCATGAGGTCTCTGAGCAGGTTAGGGTTAGGGGTCAGAGGTGAAGGTTTACCCATGAGGTCTCTGAGCAGGTTAGGGTTAGGGGTCGGAGGTGAAGGTTTACCCATGAGGTCTCTGAGCAGGTTAGGGGTCAGAGGTGAAGGTTTACCCATGAGGTCTCTGAGCAGGTTAGGGGTCAGAGGTGAAGGTTTACCCATGAGGTCTCTAGCAGGTTAGGGGTCAGAGGTGAAGGTTTACCCATGAGGTCTCTGAGCAGGTTAGGGTTAGGGATTAGAGGTGAAGGTTTACCCATGAGGTCTCTGAGCAGGTTAGGGTTAGGGGACAGAGGTGAAGGTTTACCCATGAGGTCTCTGAGCAGGTTAGGGTTAGGGCTCAGAGGTGAAGGTTTACCCATGAGGTCTCTGAGCAGGTTAGGGTTAGGGGTTAGAGGTGAAGGTTTACCCATGAGGTCTCTGAGCAGGTTAGGTGTCAGAGGTGAAGGTTTACCCATGAGGTCTCTGAGCAGGTTAGGGGTCAGAGGTGAAGGTTTACCCATGAGGTCTCTAGCAGGTTAGGGGTCGGAGGTGAAGGTTTACCCATGAGGTCTCTGAGCAGGTTAGGGTTAGGGGTTAGAGGTGAAGGTTTACCCATGAGGTCTCTGAGCAGGTTAGGGGTCAGAGGTAAAGGTTTACCCATGAGGTCTCTGAGCAGGTTAGGGTTAGGGGTCAGAGGTGAAGGTTTACCCATGAGGTCTCTGAGCAGGTTAGGGGTCAGAGGTGAAGGTTTACCCATGAGGTCTCTGAGCAGGTTAGGGTTAGGGGTCAGAGGTGAAGGTTTACCCATGAGGTCTCTGAGCAGGTTAGGGTTAGGGGTCAGAGGTGAAGGTTTACCCATGAGGTCTCTGAGCAGGTTAGGGTTAGGGGTCAGAGGTGAAGGTTTACCCATGAGGTCTCTGAGCAGGTTAGGGTTAGGGGTCAGAGGTGAAGGTTTACCCATGAGGTCTCTGAGCAGGTTAGGGTTAGGGGTCAGAGGTGAAGGTTTACCCATGAGGTCTCTGAGCAGGTTAGGGTTAGGGGTCAGAGGTGAAGGTTTACCCATGAGGTCTCTGAGCAGGTTAGGGTTAGGGGTCAGAGGTGAAGGTTTACCCATGAGGTCTCTGAGCAGGTTAGGGTTAGGGGTCAGAGGTGAAGGTTTACCCATGAGGTCTCTGAGCAGGTTAGGGGTCGGAGGTGAAGGTTTACCCATGAGGTCTCTGAGCAGGTTAGGGTTAGGGGTCAGAGGTGAAGGTTTACCCATGAGGTCTCTGAGCAGGTTAGGGTTAGGGGTCGGAGGTGAAGGTTTACCCATGAGGTCTCTGAGCAGGTTAGGGGTCAGAGGTGAAGGTTTACCCATGAGGTCTCTGAGCAGGTTAGGGGTCAGAGGTGAAGGTTTACCCATGAGGTCTCTAGCAGGTTAGGGGTCAGAGGTGAAGGTTTACCCATGAGGTCTCTGAGCAGGTTAGGGTTAGGGATTAGAGGTGAAGGTTTACCCATGAGGTCTCTGAGCAGGTTAGGGGTCAGAGGTGAAGGTTTACCCATGAGGTCTCTGAGCAGGTTAGGGTTAGGGGTCAGAGGTGAAGGTTTACCCAGAGGTCTCTGAGCAGGTTAGGGTTAGGGGTCAGAGGTGAAGGTTTACCCATGAGGTCTCTGAGCAGGTTAGGGTTAGGGGTCAGAGGTGAAGGTTTACCCATGAGGTCTCTGAGCAGGTTAGGGGTCAGAGGTGAAGGTTTACCCATGAGGTCTCTGAGCAGGTTAGGGGTCAGAGGTGAAGGTTTACCCATGAGGTCTCTAGCAGGTTAGGGGTCAGAGGTGAAGGTTTACCCATGAGGTCTCTGAGCAGGTTAGGGTTAGGGATTAGAGGTGAAGGTTTACCCATGAGGTCTCTGAGCAGGTTAGGGTTAGGGGTTAGAGGTGAAGGTTTACCCATGAGGTCTCTGAGCAGGTTAGGGGTCAGAGGTAAAGGTTTACCCATGAGGTCTCTGAGCAGGTTAGGGTTAGGGGTCAGAGGTGAAGGTTTACCCATGAGGTCTCTGAGCAGGTTAGGGGTCAGAGGTGAAGGTTTACCCATGAGGTCTCTGAGCAGGTTAGGGTTAGGGGTCAGAGGTGAAGGTTTACCCATGAGGTCTCTGAGCAGGTTAGGGTTAGGGGTCAGAGGTGAAGGTTTACCCATGAGGTCTCTGAGCAGGTTAGGGTTAGGGGTCAGAGGTGAAGGTTTACCCATGAGGTCTCTGAGCAGGTTAGGGTTAGGGGTCAGAGGTGAAGGTTTACCCATGAGGTCTCTGAGCAGGTTAGGGTTAGGGGTCAGAGGTGAAGGTTTACCCATGAGGTCTCTGAGCAGGTTAGGGGTCGGAGGTGAAGGTTTACCCATGAGGTCTCTGAGCAGGTTAGGGTTAGGGGTCAGAGGTGAAGGTTTACCCATGAGGTCTCTGAGCAGGTTAGGGTTAGGGGTCGGAGGTGAAGGTTTACCCATGAGGTCTCTGAGCAGGTTAGGGGTCAGAGGTGAAGGTTTACCCATGAGGTCTCTGAGCAGGTTAGGGGTCAGAGGTGAAGGTTTACCCATGAGGTCTCTAGCAGGTTAGGGGTCAGAGGTGAAGGTTTACCCATGAGGTCTCTGAGCAGGTTAGGGTTAGGGATTAGAGGTGAAGGTTTACCCATGAGGTCTCTGAGCAGGTTAGGGGTCAGAGGTGAAGGTTTACCCATGAGGTCTCTGAGCAGGTTAGGGTTAGGGGTCAGAGGTGAAGGTTTACCCAGAGGTCTCTGAGCAGGTTAGGGTTAGGGGTCAGAGGTGAAGGTTTACCCATGAGGTCTCTGAGCAGGTTAGGGTTAGGGGTCAGAGGTGAAGGTTTACCCATGAGGTCTCTGAGCAGGTTAGGGGTCAGAGGTGAAGGTTTACCCATGAGGTCTCTGAGCAGGTTAGGGGTCAGAGGTGAAGGTTTACCCATGAGGTCTCTAGCAGGTTAGGGGTCAGAGGTGAAGGTTTACCCATGAGGTCTCTGAGCAGGTTAGGGTTAGGGATTAGAGGTGAAGGTTTACCCATGAGGTCTCTGAGCAGGTTAGGGGTCAGAGGTGAAGGTTTACCCATGAGGTCTCTGAGCAGGTTAGGGTTAGGGGTCAGAGGTGAAGGTTTACCCAGAGGTCTCTGAGCAGGTTAGGGTTAGGGGTCAGAGGTGAAGGTTTACCCATGAGGTCTCTGAGCAGGTTAGGGTTAGGGGTCAGAGGTGAAGGTTTACCCATGAGGTCTCTGAGCAGGTTAGGGTTAGGGGTCAGAGGTGAAGGTTTACCCATGAGGTCTCTGAGCAGGTTAGGGTTAGGGGTCAGAGGTGAAGGTTTACCCATGAGGTCTCTGAGCAGGTTAGGGGTCGGAGGTGAAGGTTTACCCATGAGGTCTCTGAGCAGGTTAGGGGTCAGAGGTGAAGGTTTACCCATGAGGTCTCTGAGCAGGTTAGGGGTCAGAGGTGAAGGTTTACCCATGAGGTCTCTGAGCAGGTTAGGGGTCAGAGGTGAAGGTTTACCCATGAGGTCTCTAGCGGGTTAGGGGTCAGAGGTGAAGGTTTACCCATGAGGTCTCTGAGCAGGTTAGGGTTAGGGATTAGAGGTGAAGGTTTACCCATGAGGTCTCTGAGCAGGTTAGGGGTCAGAGGTGAAGGTTTACCCATGAGGTCTCTGAGCAGGTTAGGGTTAGGGGTCAGAGGTGAAGGTTTACCCAGAGGTCTCTGAGCAGGTTAGGGTTAGGGGTCAGAGGTGAAGGTTTACCCATGAGGTCTCTGAGCAGGTTAGGGTTAGGGGTCAGAGGTGAAGGTTTACCCATGAGGTCTCTGAGCAGGTTAGGGGTCAGAGGTGAAGGTTTACCCATGAGGTCTCTGAGCAGGTTAGGGTTAGGGGTCAGAGGTGAAGGTTTACCCATGAGGTGTCTGAGCAGGTTAGGGTTAGGGGTCAGAGGTGAAGGTTTACCCATGAGGTCTCTGAGCAGGTTAGGGGTCGGAGGTGAAGGTTTACCCATGAGGTCTCTGAGCAGGTTAGGGGTCAGAGGTGAAGGTTTACCCATGAGGTCTCTGAGCAGGTTAGGGGTCAGAGGTGAAGGTTTACCCATGAGGTCTCTAGCAGGTTAGGGGTCAGAGGTGAAGGTTTACCCATGAGGTCTCTGAGCAGGTTAGGGTTAGGGATTAGAGGTGAAGGTTTACCCATGAGGTCTCTGAGCAGGTTAGGGGTCAGAGGTGAAGGTTTACCCATGAGGTCTCTGAGCAGGTTAGGGTTAGGGGTTAGAGGTGAAGGTTTACCCATGAGGTCTCTGAGCGGGTTAGGGGTCAGAGGTGAAGGTTTACCCATGAGGTCTCTGAGCAGGTTAGGGTTAGGGGTCAGAGGTGAAGGTTTACCCATGAGGTCTCTGAGCAGGTTAGGGTTAGGGGTCAGAGGTGAAGGTTTACCCATGAGGTCTCTGAGCAGGTTAGGGTTAGGGGTCAGAGGTGAAGGTTTACCCATGAGGTCTCTGAGCAGGTTAGGGTTAGGGGTCAGAGGTGAAGGTTTACCCATGAGGTCTCTGAGCAGGTTAGGGGTCGGAGGTGAAGGTTTACCCATGAGGTCTCTGAGCAGGTTAGGGGTCAGAGGTGAAGGTTTACCCATGAGGTCTCTGAGCAGGTTAGGGGTCAGAGGTGAAGGTTTACCCATGAGGTCTCTAGCAGGTTAGGGGTCAGAGGTGAAGGTTTACCCATGAGGTCTCTGAGCAGGTTAGGGTTAGGGATTAGAGGTGAAGGTTTACCCATGAGGTCTCTGAGCAGGTTAGGGGTCAGAGGTGAAGGTTTACCCATGAGGTCTCTGAGCAGGTTAGGGTTAGGGGTCAGAGGTGAAGGTTTACCCAGAGGTCTCTGAGCAGGTTAGGGTTAGGGGTCAGAGGTGAAGGTTTACCCATGAGGTCTCTGAGCAGGTTAGGGTTAGGGGTCAGAGGTGAAGGTTTACCCATGAGGTCTCTGAGCAGGTTAGGGGTCAGAGGTGAAGGTTTACCCATGAGGTCTCTGAGCAGGTTAGGGTTAGGGGTCAGAGGTGAAGGTTTACCCATGAGGTGTCTGAGCAGGTTAGGGTTAGGGGTCAGAGGTGAAGGTTTACCCATGAGGTCTCTGAGCAGGTTAGGGGTCGGAGGTGAAGGTTTACCCATGAGGTCTCTGAGCAGGTTAGGGGTCAGAGGTGAAGGTTTACCCATGAGGTCTCTGAGCAGGTTAGGGGTCAGAGGTGAAGGTTTACCCATGAGGTCTCTAGCAGGTTAGGGGTCAGAGGTGAAGGTTTACCCATGAGGTCTCTGAGCAGGTTAGGGTTAGGGATTAGAGGTGAAGGTTTACCCATGAGGTCTCTGAGCAGGTTAGGGGTCAGAGGTGAAGGTTTACCCATGAGGTCTCTGAGCAGGTTAGGGTTAGGGGTCAGAGGTGAAGGTTTACCCAGAGGTCTCTGAGCAGGTTAGGGTTAGGGGTCAGAGGTGAAGGTTTACCCATGAGGTCTCTGAGCAGGTTAGGGGTCAGAGGTGAAGGTTTACCCATGAGGTCTCTGAGCAGGTTAGGGTTAGGGGTCAGAGGTGAAGGTTTACCCATGAGGTCTCTGAGCAGGTTAGGGTTAGGGGTCAGAGGTGAAGGTTTACCCATGAGGTCTCTGAGCAGGTTAGGGTTAGGGGTCAGAGGTGAAGGTTTACCCATGAGGTCTCTGAGCAGGTTAGGGTTAGGGGTCAGAGGTGATGATTTACCCATGAGGTCTCTGAGCAGGTTAGGGGTCGGAGGTGAAGGTTTACCCATGAGGTCTCTGAGCAGGTTAGGGTTAGGGGTCAGAGGTGAAGGTTTACCCATGAGGTCTCTGAGCAGGTTAGGGTTAGGGGTCAGAGGTGAAGGTTTACCCATGAGGTCTCTGAGCAGGTTAGGGGTCAGAGGTGAAGGTTTACCCATGAGGTCTCTGAGCAGGTTAGGGGTCAGAGGTGAAGGTTTACCCATGAGGTCTCTGAGCAGGTTAGGGGTCAGAGGTGAAGGTTTACCCATGAGGTCTCTGAGCAGGTTAGGGGTCAGAGGTGAAGGTTTACCCATGAGGTCTCTGAGCAGGTTAGGGGTCAGAGGTGAAGGTTTACCCATGAGGTCTCTGAGCAGGTTAGGGGTCAGAGGTGAAGGTTTACCCATGAGGTCTCTGAGCAGGTTAGGGGTCAGAGGTGAAGGTTTACCCATGAGGTCTCTGAGCAGGTTAGGGGTTAGAGATGAAGGTTTACCCATGAGGTCTCTGAGCGGGTTAGGGGTCAGAGGTGAAGGTTTACCCATGAGGTCTCTGAGCAGGTTAGGGTTAGGGGTCAGAGGTGAAGGTTTACCCATGAGGTCTCTGAGCAGGTTAGGGTTAGGGGTCAGAGGTGAAGGTTTACCCATGAGGTCTCTGAGCAGGTTAGGGTTAGGGGTCAGAGGTGAAGGTTTACCCATGAGGTCTCTGAGCAGGTTAGGGTTAGGGGTCGGAGGTGAAGGTTTACCCATGAGGTCTCTGAGCAGGTTAGGGTTAGGGGTCGGAGGTGAAGGTTTACCCATGAGGTCTCTGAGCAGGTTAGGGGTCAGAGGTGAAGGTTTACCCATGAGGTCTCTGAGCAGGTTAGGGGTCAGAGGTGAAGGTTTACCCATGAGGTCTCTGAGCAGGTTAGGGTTAGGGGTCAGAGGTGAAGGTTTACCCATGAGGTCTCTGAGCAGGTTAGGGGTCAGAGGTGAAGGTTTACCCATGAGGTCTCTGAGCAGGTTAGGGTTAGGGGTCAGAGGTGAAGGTTTACCCATGAGGTCTCTGAGCAGGTTTGGGGTCAGAGGTGAAGGTTTACCCATGAGGTCTCTGAGCAGGTTAGGGGTTAGAGGTGAAGGTTTACCCAGAGGTCTCTAGCAGGTTAGGGTTAGGGGTCAGAGGTGAAGGTTTACCCATGAGGTCTCTGAGCAGGTTAGGGTTAGGGGTCAGAGGTGAAGGTTTACCCATGAGGTCTCTGAGCAGGTTAGGGTTAGGGTTAGAGGTGAAGGTTTACCCATGACGTCTCTAGCAGGTTAGGGTTAGGGGTCAGAGGTGAAGGTTTACCCATGAGGTCTCTGAGCAGGTTAGGGTTAGGGGTCAGAGGTGA